>NW_027514130.1:0-95717 GCF_048772815.1 Callospermophilus lateralis | reverse complement strand
TCTCTATGGTTTGTTTCCTCTTCAAGTAGCCCTAGGCACAGACTGTGGAAAAGCACTTTCATTGAGAGGGTTGCCAAACTTCTAAGAAATAACGAGTTTCCGAAATACCAGCAAATATTTTTTCTCCCAATGTTGATGATACTTGGTGGTAATGATCAGTACACAAATCCCAATTGGCTCACCAAATTTTGTTCTTCTGGGTTGAATCTTTCGTCTACAGTAGAAGTTTTTATATTTAGGTTTCACTCTGTTCTCTCCTATATAGATAGATGAATTTGGAACTCTAAATCCAACATGGTTTGTAGCAGCTCTTTGAAAGTTGACAAAATAAAGGAGTTCTCAGTTTTGTCTCTATGGTTTGTTTCCTCTTCAAGTAGCCCTAGGCACAGACTGTGGAAAAGCACTTCATTGAGAGGGTTGCCAAACTTCTAAGAAATAACGAGTTTCCGAAATACCAGCAAATATTTTTTCTCCCAATGTTGATGATACTTGGTGGTAATGATCAGTACACAAATCCCAATTGGCTCACCAAATTTTGTTCTTCTGGGTTGAATCGTTCGTCTACAGTAGCAGTTTTTATATTTAGGTTTCACTCTGTTCTCTCCTATATAGATAGATGAATTTGGAATTCAAAATCCAACATGGTGTGTAATAGCACTTTGAAACTTGACACAATAAAGGAGTTCTCAGTTTTGTCTGTATGGTATGTTTCCTCTTCAAGTAGCCCTAGGCACATACTGTGGAAAAGCACTTTCATTGAGAGGGGTTGCCAAGCTTCTAAGAAATATCGAGTTTCTGAAATACTAGCAAATATTTTTTCACCCAATCTTGATGATACTTGGTGGTGATGATCGGTCCACAAATCCCACTTTGCTCACCAATTTTTGTTTTTCTATATTGAAGCGTTCGTCACAGTAGCAGTTTTTAGGTTTAGGTTTCACTCTGTTCTCTGCTATATAGATAGATGGATTTGGAACTCTAAATCCAGTATGGTTTGCAGTAGCTCTTTGAAACTTGACAAAATAAAGGAGATCTCAATTTTGTCTCTATGGATTGTTTCCTCTTTAAGTAGCCCTAGGCACAGACTGTGGAAAAGCACTTTCATTGAGAGGGGTTGCCAAGCTTCTAAGAAATAATGAGTTTCCGAAATACCAGCAAATATTTTTTCACCGAATCTTGATGATACTTGGTAGTAATGATCCGTACACAAATCCCACTTGGCTTACCAAATTTTGTTCTTCTAGGTTGAAGCGTTCGTTACAGTAGCAGTTTTTATTTTCTAGGTTTCACTCTGTTCTCTCCGATATAGATAGATGAATTTGGAACTCTAAATCCAACATGGTTTGTAGTAGCTCTTTGAAACTTGACAAAATAAAGGAGTTCTCAGTTTTGTCTCTATGGATTGTTTCCTCTTCAAGTAGCCCTAGGCACAGACTGTGGAAAAGCACTTTCATTGAGATTGTTGCCAAGCTTTTAAGAAATAACGAGTTTCCGAAATAACAGCAAATATTTTTTCACCCAATGTTGATGATACTTGGTGGTAATGATCAGTACACAAATCCCACTTGGCTCACCAAATTTTGTTCTTCTTGGTTGAAGCGTTCGTCTACAGTAGCAGTTTTTATTTTTAGGTTTCACTCTGTTCTCTCCTACATAGATAGATGAATTTAGAACTCTAAATCCAACATGGTTTGTAGTAGCTCTTTGAAACTTGTCAAAATAAAAGAGTTCTCAGTTTTGTCTCTATGGTTTGTTTCCCCTTCAAGTAGCCCTAGGCACCGACTGTGGAAAAGCACTTTCATTGAGAGGGGTTGCCAAGCTTCTAAGAAATAACGAGTTTCTGAAATACCAGCAAATATTTTTTTCACCCAATCTTGATGATACTTGGTGGTGATGATCGGTCCACAAATCCCACTAGGC
Source organism: Callospermophilus lateralis (assembly GCF_048772815.1). NCBI lineage: Eukaryota > Metazoa > Chordata > Mammalia > Rodentia > Sciuridae > Callospermophilus > Callospermophilus lateralis. Next base: position 93,797 of record NW_027514130.1, on the reverse strand, counting down.
TCACCGATTTTTGTTTTTCTAGATTGAAGCGTTCGTCACACTAGCAGTTTTTATGTTTAGGTTTCACTCTGTTCTCTGCTATATAGATAGATGAATTTGGAACTCTAAATCCAGTATGGTTTGCAGTAGCTCTTTGAAACTTGACAAAATAAAGGAGATCTCAGTTTTGTCTCTATGGACTGTTTCCTCTTTAAGTAGCCCTAGGCAATGACTGTGGAAAAGCACTTCCATTGAACGGGTTTGCCAAGCTTCCAATAAATTACGAGTTTCCGAAACACCAGCAAATATTTCTACACCCAATGTTGATGATACGTGGTGGTAATGACAAGCCACTTGGCTCACCAAATTTTGTTCTCTTTAGGTTGAAGTGTTCGTTTACAGTAGCAGTTTTTATTTTTAGGTTTTAGTCTCTTCTCTCCTATATAGATAGATGAATTTGGAACACTAAATCCAACATGGTTTGTAGTAGCTCTTTGAAACTTGACAATATAAAGGATTTCTCAGTTTTGTCTCTATGATTTGTTTCCGCTTCATGTAGCCCTAAGCAGAGACTGTGGAAAAGCACTTTCATTGAAAGGGGTTGCCAAGCTCCCAATAAATTACGAGTTTCCGAAATACCAGCAAATATTTTTTCACCCAATGTTGATGATACGTGGTGGTAATGACAAGTACACAAATCCCACTTGGATCAAGAAATTTTGTTCTTCTAGGTTGCAGCGTTCGTTTACAGTAGCAGTTTTTACTTTTAGGTTTCACTCTGTTCTCTCCTATATAGATAGATGAATTTGGAACTCTAAATCCAACATGGTTTGTAGCAGCTCTTTGAAAGTTGACAAAATAAAGGAGTTCTCAGTTTTGTCTCTATGGTTTGTTTCCTCTTCAAGTAGCCCTAGGCACAGACTGTGGAAAAGCACTTTCATTGAGAGGGTTGCCAAACTTCTAAGAAATAACGAGTTTCCGAAATACCAGCAAATATTTTTTCTCCCAATGTTGATGATACTTGGTGGTAATGATCAGTACACAAATCCCAATTGGCTCACCAAATTTTGTTCTTCTGGGTTGAATCTTTCGTCTACAGTAGAAGTTTTTATATTTAGGTTTCACTCTGTTCTCTCCTATATAGATAGATGAATTTGGAACTCTAAATCCAACATGGTTTGTAGCAGCTCTTTGAAAGTTGACAAAATAAAGGAGTTCTCAGTTTTGTCTCTATGGTTTGTTTCCTCTTCAAGTAGCCCTAGGCACAGACTGTGGAAAAGCACTTTCATTGAGAGGGTTGCCAAACTTCTAAGAAATAACGAGTTTCCGAAATACCAGCAAATATTTTTTCTCCCAATGTTGATGATACTTGGTGGTAATGATCAGTACACAAATCCCAATTGGCTCACCAAATTTTGTTCTTCTGGGTTGAATCGTTCGTCTACAGTAGCAGTTTTTATATTTAGGTTTCACTCTGTTCTCTCCTATATAGATAGATGAATTTGGAATTCAAAATCCAACATGGTGTGTAATAGCACTTTGAAACTTGACACAATAAAGGAGTTCTCAGTTTTGTCTGTATGGTATGTTTCCTCTTCAAGTAGCCCTAGGCACAGACTGTGGAAAAGCACTTTCATTGAGAGGGGTTGCCAAGCTTCTAAGAAATAACGAGTTTCCGAAATACCAGGAAATATTTTTTCACCCAATCTTGATGATACTTGGTGGTAATGACAAGTACACAAATCCCACTTGGCTCACCAAATTTTGTTTTTCTAGATTGAAGCGTTCGTCACACTAGCAGTTTTTATGTTTAGGTTTCACTCTGTTCTCTGCTATATAGATAGGTGAATTTGGAACTCTAAATCCAGTGTGGTTTGCAGTAGCTCTTTGAAACTTGACAAAATAAAGTAGTTCTCAGTTTTGTCTCTATGTTTTGTTTCCTTTTCAAGTAGTCCCACGCACAGACTGTGGAAAAGCACTTTCATTGAGAGGGGTTGCCAAGCTTCTAAGAAATAACGAGTTTCCGAAATACCAGCAAATATTTTTTCACCGAATCTTGATGATACTTGGTAGTAACGATCCGTACACAAATCCCACTTGGCTTACCAAATTTTGTTCTTCTAGGTTGAAGCTTTCGTTTACAGTAGCAGTTTTTATTTTCTAGGTTTCACTCTGTTCTCTCCGATATAGATAGATGAATTTGGAACTCTAAATCCAACATGGTTTGTAGTAGCTCTTTGAAAGTTGACAAAATAAAGGAGTTCTCAGTTTTGTCTCTATGGTTTGTTTCCCCTTCAAGTAGCCCTAGACACAGACTGTGGAAAAGCACTTTCATTGAGAGGGGTTGCCAAGCTTCTAAGAAATAACGAGTTTCTGAAATACCAGCAAATATTTTTTCACCCAATCTTGATGATACTTGGTGGTGATGATCGGTCCACAAATCCCACTAGGCTCACCGATTTTTGTTTTTCTAGATTGAAGCGTTCGTCACACTAGCAGTTTTTATGTTTAGGTTTCACTCTGTTCTCTGCTATATAGATAGATGAATTTGGAACTCTAAATCCAGTATGGTTTGCAGTAGCTCTTTGAAACTTGACAAAATAAAGGAGATCTCAGTTTTGTCTCTATGGACTGTTTCCTCTTTAAGTAGCCCTAGGCAATGACTGTGGAAAAGCACTTCCATTGAAAGGGTTTGCCAAGCTTCCAATAAATTACGAGTTTCCGAAACACCAGCAAATATTTCTACACCCAATGTTGATGATACGTGGTGGTAATGACAAGCCACTTGGCTCACCAAATTTTGTTCTCTTTAGGTTGAAGCGTTCGTTTACAGTAGCAGTTTTTATTTTAGGTTTTAGTCTCTTCTCTCCTATATAGATAGATGAATTTGGAACACTAAATCCAACATGGTTTGTAGTAGCTCTTTGAAACTTGACAATATAAAGGATTTCTCAGTTTTGTCTCTATGATTTGTTTCCGCTTCATGTAGCCCTAAGCAGAGACTGTGGAAAAGCACTTTCATTGAAAGGGGATGCCAAGCTCCCAATAAATTACGAGTTTCCGAAATACCAGCAAATATTTTTTCACCCAATGTTGATGATACGTGGTGGTAATGACAAGTACACAAATCCCACTTGGATCAAGAAATTTTGTTCTTCTAGGTTGCAGCATTCGTTTACAGTAGCAGTTTTTATTTTTAGGTTTCACTCTGTTCTCTCCTATATAGATAGATGAATTTGGAACTCTAAATCCAACATGGTTTGTAGCAGCTCTTTGAAAGTTGACAAAATAAAGGAGTTCTCAGTTTTGACTCTATGGTTTGTTTCCTCTTCAAGTAGCCCTAGGCACAGACTGTGGAAAAGCACTTTCATTGAGAGGGTTGCCAAACTTCTAAGAAATAACGAGTTTCCGAAATACCAGCAAATATTTTTTCTCCCAATGTTGATGATACTTGGTGGTAATGATCAGTACACAAATCCCAATTGGCTCACAAAATTTTGTTCTTCTGGGTTGAATCTTTCGTCTACAGTAGAAGTTTTTATATTTAGGTTACACTCTGTTCTCTCCTATATAGATAGATGAATTTGGAACTCTAAATCCAACATGGTTTGTAGCAGCTCTTTGAAAGTTGACAAAATAAAGGAGTTCTCAGTTTTGTCTCTATGGTTTGTTTCCTCTTCAAGTAGCCCTAGGCACAGACTGTGGAAAAGCACTTTCATTGAGAGGGTTGCCAAACTTCTAAGAAATAACGAGTTTCCGAAATACCAGCAAATATTTTTTCTCCCAATGTTGATGACACTTGGGGGTAATGATCAGTACACAAATCCCAATTGGCTCACCAAATTTTGTTCTTCTGGGTTGAATCGTTCGTCTACAGTAGCAGTTTTTATATTTAGGTTTCACTCTGTTCTCTCCTATATATATAGATGAATTTGGAATTCAAAATCCAACATGGTGTGTAATAGCACTTTGAAACTTGACACAATAAAGGAGTTCTCAGTTTTGTCTGTATGGTATGTTTCCTCTTCAAGTAGCCCTAGGCACAGACTGTGGAAAAGCACTTTCATTGAGAGGGGTTGCCAAGATTCTAAGAAATAACGAGTTTCCGAAATACCAGGAAATATTTTTTCACCCAATCTTGATGATACTTGGTGGTAATGACAAGTACACAAATCCCACTTGGCTCACCAAATTTTGTTTTTCTAGATTGAAGCGTTCGTCACACTAGCAGTTTTTATGTTTAGGTTTCACTCTGTTCTCTACTATATAGATAGGTGAATTTGGAACTCTAAATCCAGTGTGGTTTGCAGTAGCTCTTTGAAACTTGACAAAATAAAGTAGTTCTAAGTTTTGTCTCTATGTTTTGTTTCCTTTTCAAGTAGTCCCACGCACAGACTGTGGAAAAGCACTTTCATTGAGAGGGGTTGCCAAGCTTCTAAGAAATAACGAGTTTCCGAAATACCAGCAAATATTTTTTCACCGAATCTTGATGATACTTGGTAGTAACGATCTGTACACAAATCCCACTTGGCTTACCAAATTTTGTTCTTCTAGGTTGAAGCTTTCGTTTACAGTAGAAGTTTTTATTTTCTAGGTTTCACTCTGTTCTCTCCGATATAGATAGATGAATTTGGAACTCTAAATCCAACATGGTTTGTAGTAGCTCTTTGAAAGTTGACAAAATAAAGGAGTTCTCAGTTTTGTCTCTATGGATTGTTTCCCCTTCAAGTAGCCCTAGGCACAGACTGTGGAAAAGCACTTTCATTGAGAGGGGTTGCAAAGCTTCTAAGAAATAACGAGTTTCTGAAATACCAGCAAATATTTTTTCATGCAATCTTGATGATACTTGGTGGTGATGATCGGTCCACAAATCCCACTTGGCTCACCAATTTTTGTTTTTCTAGATTGAAGCGTTCGTCACACTAGCAGTTTTTATGTTTAGGTTTCACTCTGTTCTCTGCTATATAGATAGATGAATTTGGAACTCTAAATCCAGTATGGTTTGCAGTAGCTCTTTGAAACTTGACAAAATAAAGGAGATCTCAGTTTTGTCTCTATGGATTGTTTCCTCTTTAAGTAGCCCTAGGCAATGACTGTTTAAAAGCACTTCCATTGAAAGGGTTTGCCAAGCTTCCAATAAATTACGAGTTTCCGAAACACCAGCAAATATTTCTACACCCAATGTTGATGATACGTGGTGGTAATGACAAGCCTCTTGGCTCACCAAATTTTGTTATCTTTAGGTTGAAGCGTTCGTTTACAGTAGCAGTTTTTATTTTTAGGTTTTAGTCTCTTCTCTCCTATATAGATAGATGAATTTGGAACACTAAATCCATCATGGTTTGTAGTAGCTCTTTGAAACTTGACAATATAAAGGATTTCTCAGTTTTGTCTCTATGATTTGTTTCCGCTTCATGTAGCCCTAAGCAGAGACTGTGGAAAAGCACTTTCATTGAAAGGGGTTGCCAAGCTTCCAATAAATTACGAGTTTCCGAAATACCAGCAAATATTTTTTCACCCAATGTTGATGATACGTGGTGGTAATGACAAGTACACAAATCCCACTTGGATCAACAAATTTTGTTCTTCTAGGTTGCAGCGTTCGTTTACAGTAGCAGTTTTTATTTTTAGGTTTCACTCTGTTCTCTCCTATATAGATAGATGAATTTGGAACTCTAAATCCAACATGGTTTGTAGCAGCTCTTTGAAAGTTGACAAAATAAAGGAGTTCTCAGTTTTGTCTCTATGGTTTGTTTCCTCTTCAAGTAGCCCTAGGCACAGACTGTGGAAAAGCACTTTCATTGAGAGGGTTGCCAAACTTCTAAGAAATAACGAGTTTCCGAAATACCAGCAAATATTTTTTCTCCCAATGTTGATGATACTTGGTGGTAATGATCAGTACACAAATCCCAATTGGCTCACCAAATTTTGTTCTTCTGGGTTGAATCGTTCGTCTACAGTAGAAGTTTTTATATTTAGGTTTCACTCTGTTCTCTCCTATATAGATAGATGAATTTGGAATTCAAAATCCAACATGGTGTGTAATAGCACTTTGAAACTTGACACAATAAAGGAGTTCTCAGTTTTTTCTGTATGGTTTGTTTCCTCTTCAAGTAGCCCTAGGCACAGACTGTGGAAAAGCACTTTCATTGAGAGGGGTTGCCAAGCTTCTAAGAAATAACGAGTTTCCGAAATACCAGGAAATATTTTTTCACCCAATCTTGATGATACTTGGTGGTAATGACAAGTACACAAATCCCACTTGGCTCACCAAATTTTGTTCTTCTTGGTTGAAGCGTTCGTCTACAGTAGCAGTTTTTATTTTTAGCTATCACTCTGTTCTCTCCTATATAGATAGATGAATTAGGAACTCTAAATACAACATGGTTTGTAGTAGCTCTTTGAAACTTGTCAAAATAAAAGAGTTCTCAGTTTTGTCTCTATGGTTTGTTTCCCCTTCAAGTAGCCCTAGGCACATACTGTGGAAAAGCACTTTCATTGAGAGGGGTTGCCAAGCTTCTTAGAAATATCGAGTTTCTGAAATACTAGCAAATATTTTTTCACCCAATCTTGAAGATATTTTGTGGTGATGATCTGTCCACAAATCCCACTTGGCTCACCAATTTTTGTTTTTCTATATTGAAGCGTTCGTCACAGTAGCAGTTTTCATGTTTAGGTTTCACTCTGTTCTCTGCTATATAGATAGATGAATTTGGAACTCTAAATCCAGTATGGTTTGCAGTAGCTCTTTGAAACTTGACAAAATAAAGGAGATCTCAATTTTGTCTCTATGGATTGTTTCCTCTTTAAGTAGCCCTAGGCACAGACTGTGGAAAAGCACTTTCATTGAGAGGGGTTGCCAAGCTTCTAAGAAATAATGAGTTTCCGAAATACCAGCAAATATTTTTTCAGCGAATCTTGATGATACTTGGTAGTAATGATCCGTACACAAATCCCACTTGGCTTACCAAATTTTGTTTTTCTAGGTTGAAGCGTTCGTTACAGTAGCAGTTTTTATTTTCTAGGTTTCACTCTGTTCTCTCCGATATAGATAGATGAATTTGGAACTCTAAATCCAACATGGTTTGTAGTAGCTCTTTGAAACTTGACAAAATAAAGGAGTTCTCAGTTTTGTCTCTATGGATTGTTTCCTCTTCAAGTAGCCTAGGCACAGACTGTGGAAAAGCACTTTCATTGAGAGGGTTGCCAAGCTTTTAAGAAATAACGAGTTTCCGAAATAACAGCAAATATTTTTTCACCCAGTGTTGATGATACTTGGTGGTAATGATCAGTACACAAATCCCACTTGGCTCACCAAATTGTGTTCTTCTTGGTTGAAGCGTTCGTCTACACTAGCAGTTTTTATTTTTAGGTTTCACTCTGTTCTCTCCTACATAGATAGATGAATTTAGAACTCTAAATCCAACATGATTTGTAGTAGCTCTTTGAAACTTGTCAAAATAAAAGAGTTCTCAGTTTTGTCTCTATGGTTTGTTTCCCCTTCAAGTAGCCCTAGGCACAGACTGTGGAAAAGCACTTTCATTGAGAGGGGTTGCCAAGCTTCTAAGAAATAACGAGTTTCTGAAATACCAGCAAATATTTTTTCACCCAATCTTGATGATACTTGGTGGTGATGATCGGTCCACAAATCCCACTTGGCTCACCAATTTTTGTTTTTCTAGATTGAAGCGTTCGTCACACTAGCAGTTTTTATGTTTAGGTTTCACTCTGTTCTCTGCTATATAGATAGATGAATTTGGAACTCTAAATCCAGTATGGTTTGCAGTAGCTCTTTGAAACTTGAAAAAATAAAGGAGATCTCAGTTTTTTCTCTATGGATTGTTTCCTCTTTAAGTAGCCCTAGGCAATGACTGTGGAAAAGCACTTCCATTGAAAGGGTTTGCCAAGCTTCCAATAAATTACGAGTTTCCAAAACACCAGCAAATATTTCTACACCCAATATTGATGATACGTGGTGGTAATGACAAGCCACTTGGCTCACCAAATTTTGTTCTCTTTAGGTTGAAGCGTTTGTTTACAGTAGCAGTTTATATTTTTAGGTTTTAGTCTCTTCTCTCCTATATAGATAGATGAATTTGGAACACTAAATCCAACATGGTTTGTAGTAGCTCTTTGAAACTTGACAATATAAAGGATTTCTCAGTTTTGTCTCTATGATTTGTTTCCTCTTCATGTAGCCCTAAGCAGAGACTGTGGAAAAGCACTTTCATTGAAAGGGGTTGCCAAGCTCCCAATAAATTACGAGTTTCCGAAATACCAGCAAATATTTTTTCACCCAATGTTGATGATACGTGGTGGTAATGACAAGTACACAAATCCCACTTGGATCAACAAATTTTGTTCTTCTAGGTTGCAGCGTTCGTTTACAGTAGCAGTTTTTATTTTTAGGTTTCACTCTGTTCTCTCCTATATAGATAGATGAATTTGGAACTCTAAATCCAACATGGTTTGTAGCAGCTCTTTGAAAGTTGACAAAATAAAGGAGTTCTCAGTTTTGTCTCTATGGTTTGTTTCCTCTTCAAGTAGCCCTAGGCACAGACTGTGGAAAAGCACTTTCATTGAGAGGGTTGCCAAACTTCTAAGAAATAACGAGTTTCCGAAATACCAGCAAATATTTTTTCTCCCAATGTTGATGATACTTGGTGGTAATGATCAGTACACAAATCCCAATTGGCTCACCAAATTTTGTTCTTCTGGGTTGAATCGTTCGTCTACAGTAGAAGTTTTTATATTTAGGTTTCACTCTGTTCTCTCCTATATAGATAGATGAATTTGGAATTCAAAATCCAACATGGTGTGTAATAGCACTTTGAAACTTGACACAATAAAGGAGTTCTCAGTTTTTTCTGTATGGTTTGTTTCCTCTTCAAGTAGCCCTAGGCACAGACTGTGGAAAAGCACTTTCATTGAGAGGGGTTGCCAAGCTTCTAAGAAATAACGAGTTTCCGAAATACCAGGAAATATTTTTTCACCCAATCTTGATGATACTTGGTGGTAATGACAAGTACACAAATCCCACTTGGCTCACCAAATTTTGTTCTTCTTGGTTGAAGCGTTCGTCTACAGTAGCAGTTTTTATTTTTAGCTATCACTCTGTTCTCTCCTATATAGATAGATGAATTAGGAACTCTAAATACAACATGGTTTGTAGTAGCTCTTTGAAACTTGTCAAAATAAAAGAGTTCTCAGTTTTGTCTCTATGGTTTGTTTCCCCTTCAAGTAGCCCTAGGCACATACTGTGGAAAAGCACTTTCATTGAGAGGGGTTGCCAAGCTTCTTAGAAATATCGAGTTTCTGAAATACTAGCAAATATTTTTTCACCCAATCTTGAAGATATTTTGTGGTGATGATCTGTCCACAAATCCCACTTGGCTCACCAATTTTTGTTTTTCTATACTGAAGCGTTCGTCACAGTAGCAGTTTTCATGTTTAGGTTTCACTCTGTTCTCTGCTATATAGATAGATGAATTTGGAACTCTAAATCCAGTATGGTTTGCAGTAGCTCTTTGAAACTTGACAAAATAAAGGAGATCTCAATTTTGTCTCTATGGATTGTTTCCTCTTTAAGTAGCCCTAGGCACAGACTGTGGAAAAGCACTTTCATTGAGAGGGGTTGCCAAGCTTCTAAGAAATAATGAGTTTCCGAAATACCAGCAAATATTTTTTCAGCGAATCTTGATGATACTTGGTAGTAATGATCCGTACACAAATCCCACTTGGCTTACCAAATTTTGTTCTTCTAGGTTGAAGCGTTCGTTACAGTAGCAGTTTTTATTTTCTAGGTTTCACTCTGTTCTCTCCGATATAGATAGATGAATTTGGAACTCTAAATCCAACATGGTTTGTAGTAGCTCTTTGAAACTTGACAAAATAAAGGAGTTCTCAGTTTTGTCTCTATGGATTGTTTCCTCTTCAAGTAGCCCTAGGCACAGACTGTGGAAAAGCACTTTCATTGAGAGGGTTGCCAAGCTTTTAAGAAATAACGAGTTTCCGAAATAACAGCAAATATTTTTTCACCCAGTGTTGATGATACTTGGTGGTAATGATCAGTACACAAATCCCACTTGGCTCACCAAATTGTGTTCTTCTTGGTTGAAGCGTTCGTCTACACTAGCAGTTTTTATTTTTAGGTTTCACTCTGTTCTCTCCTACATAGATAGATGAATTTAGAACTCTAAATCCAACATGATTTGTAGTAGCTCTTTGAAACTTGTCAAAATAAAAGAGTTCTCAGTTTTGTCTCTATGGTTTGTTTCCCCTTCAAGTAGCCCTAGGCACAGACTGTGGAAAAGCACTTTCATTGAGAGGGGTTGCCAAGCTTCTAAGAAATAACGAGTTTCTGAAATACCAGCAAATATTTTTTCACCCAATCTTGATGATACTTGGTGGTGATGATCGGTCCACAAATCCCACTTGGCTCACCAATTTTTGTTTTTCTAGATTGAAGCGTTCGTCACACTAGCAGTTTTTATGTTTAGGTTTCACTCTGTTCTCTGCTATATAGATAGATGAATTTGGAACTCTAAATCCAGTATGGTTTGCAGTAGCTCTTTGAAACTTGAAAAAATAAAGGAGATCTCAGTTTTTTCTCTATGGATTGTTTCCTCTTTAAGTAGCCCTAGGCAATGACTGTGGAAAAGCACTTCCATTGAAAGGGTTTGCCAAGCTTCCAATAAATTACGAGTTTCCAAAACACCAGCAAATATTTCTACACCCAATATTGATGATACGTGGTGGTAATGACAAGCCACTTGGCTCACCAAATTTTGTTCTCTTTAGGTTGAAGCGTTTGTTTACAGTAGCAGTTTATATTTTTAGGTTTTAGTCTCTTCTCTCCTATATAGATAGATGAATTTGGAACACTAAATCCAACATGGTTTGTAGTAGCTCTTTGAAACTTGACAATATAAAGGATTTCTCAGTTTTGTCTCTATGATTTGTTTCCTCTTCATGTAGCCCTAAGCAGAGACTGTGGAAAAGCACTTTCATTGAAAGGGGTTGCCAAGCTCCCAATAAATTACGAGTTTCCGAAATACCAGCAAATATTTTTTCACCCAATGTTGATGATACGTGGTGGTAATGACAAGTACACAAATCCCACTTGGATCAAGAAATTTTGTTCTTCTAGGTTGCAGCGTTCGTTTACAGTAGCAGTTTTTACTTTTAGGTTTCACTCTGTTCTCTCCTATATAGATAGATGAATTTGGAACTCTAAATCCAACATGGTTTGTAGCAGCTCTTTGAAAGTTGACAAAATAAAGGAGTTCTCAGTTTTGTCTCTATGGTTTGTTTCCTCTTCAAGTAGCCCTAGGCACAGACTGTGGAAAAGCACTTTCATTGAGAGGGTTGCCAAACTTATAAGAAATAACGAGTTTCCGAAATACCAGCAAATATTTTTTCTCCCAATGTTGATGATACTTGGTGGTAATGATCAGTACACAAATCCCAATTGGCCACAAAATTTTGTTCTTCTGGGTTGAATCTTTCGTCTACAGTAGAAGTTTTTATATTTAGGTTTCACTCTGTTCTCTCCTATATAGATAGATGAATTTGGAACTCTAAATCCAACATGGTTTGTAGCAGCTCTTTGAAAGTTGACAAAATAAAGGAGTTCTCAGTTTTGTCTCTATGGTTTGTTTCCTCTTCAAGTAGCCCTAGGCACAGACTGTGGAAAAGCACTTTCATTGAGAGGGTTGCCAAACTTCTAAGAAATAACGAGTTTCCGAAATACCAGCAAATATTTTTTCTCCCAATGTTGATGATACTTGGTGGTAATGATCAGTACACAAATCCCAATTGGCTCACCAAATTTTGTTCTTCTGGGTTGAATCGTTCGTCTACAGTAGCAGTTTTTATATTTAGGTTTCACTCTGTTCTCTCCTATATAGATAGATGAATTTGGAATTCAAAATCCAACATGGTGTGTAATAGCACTTTGAAACTTGACACAATAAAGGAGTTCTCAGTTTTGTCTGTATGGTATGTTTCCTCTTCAAGTAGCCCTAGGCACAGACTGTGGAAAAGCACTTTCATTGAGAGGGGTTGCCAAGCTTCTAAGAAATAACGAGTTTCCGAAATACCAGGAAATATTTTTTCACCCAATCTTGATGATACTTGGTGGTAATGACAAGTACACAAATCCCACTTGGCTCACCAAAAATTGTTTTTCTAGATTGAAGCGTTTGTCACACTAGCAGTTTTTATGTTTAGGTTTCACTCTGTTCTCTGCTATATAGATAGGTGAATTTGGAACTCTAAATCCAGTGTGGTTTGCAGTAGCTCTTTGAAACTTGACAAAATAAAGTAGTTCTCAGTTTTGTCTCTATGTTTTGTTTCCTTTTCAAGTAGTCCCACGCACAGACTGTGGAAAAGCACTTTCATTGAGAGGGGTTGCCAAGCTTCTAAGAAATAACGAGTTTCCGAAATACCAGCAAATATTTTTTCACCGAATCTTGATGATACTTGGTAGTAACGATCCGTACACAAATCCCACTTGGCTTACCAAATTTTGTTCTTCTAGGTTGAAGCTTTCGTTTACAGTAGCAGTTTTTATTTTCTAGGTTTCACTCTGTTCTCTCCTATATAGATAGATGAATTTGGAACTCTAAATCCAACATGGTTTGTAGTAGCTCTTTGAAAGTTGACAAAATAAAGGAGTTCTCAGTTTTGTCTCTATGGTTTGTTTCCCCTTCAAGTAGCCCTAGGCACAGACTGTGGAAAAGCACTTTCATTGAGAGGGGTTGCCAAGCTTCTAAGAAATAACGAGTTTCTGAAATACCAGCAAATATTTTTTCACCCAATCTTGATGATACTTGGTGGTGATGATCGGTCCACAAATCCCACTAGGCTCACCAATTTTTGTTTTTCTAGATTGAAGCGTTCGTCACACTAGCAGTTTTTATGTTTAGGTTTCACTCTGTTCTCTGCTATATAGATAGATGAATTTGGAACTCTAAATCCAGTATGGTTTGCAGTAGCTCTTTGAAACTTGACAAAATAAAGGAGATCTCAGTTTTGTCTCTATGGACTGTTTCCTCTTTAAGTAGCCCTAGGCAATGACTGTGGAAAAGCACTTCCATTGAAAGGGTTTGCCAAGCTTCCAATAAATTACGAGTTTCCGAAACACCAGCAAATATTTCTACACCCAATGTTGATGATACGTGGTGGTAATGACAAGCCACTTGGCTCACCAAATTTTGTTCTCTTTAGGTTGAAGCGTTCGTTTACAGTAGCAGTTTTTATTTTTAGGTTTTAGTCTCTTCTCTCCTATATAGATAGATGAATTTGGAACACTAAATCCAACATGGTTTGTAGTAGCTCTTAGAAACTTGACAATATAAAGGATTTCTCAGTTTTGTCTCTATGATTTGTTTCCGCTTCATGTAGCCCTAAGCAGAGACTGTGGAAAAGCACTTTCATTGAAAGGGGTTGCCAAGCTCCCAATAAATTACGAGTTTCCGAAATACCAGCAAATATTTTTTCACCCAATGTTGATGATACGTGGTGGTAATGACAAGTACACAAATCCCACTTGGATCAAGAAATTTTGTTCTTCTAGGTTGCAGCGTTCGTTCACAGTAGCAGTATTTATTTTTAGGTTTCACTCTGTTCTCTCCTATATAGATAGATGAATTTGGAACTCTAAATCCAACATGGTTTGTAGCAGCTCTTTGAAAGTTGACAAAATAAAGGAGTTCTCAGTTTTGTCTCTATGGTTTGTTTCCTCTTCAAGTAGCCCTAGGCACAGACTGTGGAAAAGCACTTTCATTGAGAGGGTTGCCAAACTTCTAAGAAATAACGAGTTTCCGAAATACCAGCAAATATTTTTTCTCCCAATGTTGATGATACTTGGTGGTAATGATCAGTACACAAATCCCAATTGGCTCACCAAATTTTGTTCTTCTGGGTTGAATCTTTCGTCTACAGTAGAAGTTTTTATATTTAGGTTTCACTCTGTTCTCTCCTATATAGATAGATGAATTTGGAACTCTAAATCCAACATGGTTTGTAGCAGCTCTTTGAAAGTTGACAAAATAAAGGAGTTCTCAGTTTTGTCTCTATGGTTTGTTTCCTCTTCAAGTAGCCCTAGGCACAGACTGTGGAAAAGCACTTTCATTGAGAGGGTTGCCAAACTTCTAAGAAATAACGAGTTTCCGAAATACCAGCAAATATTTTTTCTCCCAATGTTGATGATACTTGGTGGTAATGATCAGTACACAAATCCCAATTGGCTCACCAAATTTTGTTCTTCTGGGTTGAATCGTTCGTCTACAGTAGCAGTTTTTATATTTAGGTTTCACTCTGTTCTCTCCTATATAGATAGATGAATTTGGAATTCAAAATCCAACATGGTGTGTAATAGCACTTTGAAACTTGACACAATAAAGGAGTTCTCAGTTTTGTCTGTATGGTATGTTTCCTCTTCAAGTAGCCCTAGGCACAGACTGTGGAAAAGCACTTTCATTGAGAGGGGTTGCCAAGCTTCTAAGAAATAACGAGTTTCCGAAATACCAGGAAATATTTTTTCACCCAATCTTGATGATACTTGGTGGTAATGACAAGTACACAAATCCCACTTGGCTCACCAAATTTTGTTTTTCTAGATTGAAGCGTTCGTCACACTAGCAGTTTTTATGTTTAGGTTTCACTCTGTTCTCTGCTATATAGATAGGTGAATTTGGAACTCTAAATCCAGTGTGGTTTGCAGTAGCTCTTTGAAACTTGTCAAAATAAAAGAGTTCTCAGTTTTGTCTCTATGGTTTGTTTCCCCTTCAAGTAGCCCTAGGCACATACTGTGGAAAAGCACTTTCATTGAGAGGGGTTGCCAAGCTTCTAAGAAATATCGAGTTTCTGAAATACTAGCAAATATTTTTTCACCCAATCTTGATGATACTTGGTGGTGATGATCGGTCCACAAATCCCACTAGGCTCACCAATTTTTGTTTTTCTAGATTGAAGCGTTCGTCACAGTAGCAGTTTTTATGTTTAGGTTTCACTCTGTTCTCTGCTATATAGATAGATGAATTTGGAACTCTAAATCCAGTATGGTTTGCAGTAGGTCTTTGAAACTTGACAAAATAAAGTAGTTCTCAGTTTTGTCTCTATGTTTTGTTTCTTTTTCAAGTAGTCCCAGGCACAGACTGTGGAAAAGCCCTTTCATTGAGAGGGGTTGCCAAGCTTCTAAGAAATAACGAGTTTCCGAAATAACAGCAAATATTTTTTCTCCCAATGTTGATGATACTTTGTAGTATTGATCCGTACACAAATCCCACTTGGCTTACCAAATTTTGTTCTTCTAGGTTGAATCTTTCGTCTACAGTAGAAGTTTTTATATTTAGGTTTCACTCTGTTCTCTCCTATATAGATAGATGAATTTGGAACTCTAAATCCAACATGGTTTGTAGCAGCTCTTTGAAAGTTGACAAAATAAAGGAGTTCTCAGTTTTGTCTCTATGGTTTGTTTCCCCTTCAAGTAGCCCTAGGCACAGACTGTGGAAAAGCACTTTCATTGAGAGGGTTGCCAAACTTCTAAGAAATAACGAGTTTCCGAAATACCAGCAAATATTTTTTCTCCCAATGTTGATGATACTTGGTGGTAATGATCAGTACACAAATCCCAATTGGCTCACCAAATTTTGTTCTTCTGGGTTGAATCGTTCGTCTACAGTAGCAGTTTTTATATTTAGGTTTCACTCTGTTCTCTCCTATATAGATAGATGAATTTGGAATTCAAAATCCAACATGGTGTGTAATAGCACTTTGAAACTTGACACAATAAAGGAGTTCTCAGTTTTGTCTGTATGGTATGTTTCCTCTTCAAGTAGCCCTAGGCACAGACTGTGGAAAAGCACTTTCATTGAGAGGGGTTGCCAAGCTTCTAAGAAATAACGAGTTTCCGAAATACCAGGAAATATTTTTTCACCCAATCTTGATGATACTTGGTGGTAATGACAAGTACACAAATCCCACTTGGCTCACCAAATTTTGTTTTTCTAGATTGAAGCGTTCGTCACACTAGCAGTTTTTATGTTTAGGTTTCACTCTGTTCTCTGCTATATAGATAGGTGAATTTGGAACTCTAAATCCAGTGTGGTTTGCAGTAGCTCTTTGAAACTTGTCAAAATAAAAGAGTTCTCAGTTTTGTCTCTATGGTTTGTTTCCCCTTCAAGTAGCCCTAGGCACATACTGTGGAAAAGCACTTTCATTGAGAGGGGTTGCCAAGCTTCTAAGAAATATCGAGTTTCTGAAATACTAGCAAATATTTTTTCACCCAATCTTGATGATACTTGGTGGTGATGATCGGTCCACAAATCCCACTAGGCTCACCAATTTTTGTTTTTCTAGATTGAAGCGTTCGTCACAGTAGCAGTTTTTATGTTTAGGTTTCACTCTGTTCTCTGCTATATAGATAGATGAATTTGGAACTCTAAATCCAGTATGGTTTGCAGTAGGTCTTTGAAACTTGACAAAATAAAGTAGTTCTCAGTTTTGTCTCTATGTTTTGTTTCTTTTTCAAGTAGTCCCAGGCACAGACTGTGGAAAAGCCCTTTCATTGAGAGGGGTTGCCAAGCTTCTAAGAAATAACGAGTTTCCGAAATAACAGCAAATATTTTTTCACCGAATCTTGATGATACTTTGTAGTATTGATCCGTACACAAATCCCACTTGGCTTACCAAATTTTGTTCTTCTAGGTTGAAGCGTTCGTTTACAGTAGCAGTTTTTATTTTCTAGGTTTCACTCTGTTCTCTCCTACATAGATAGATGAATTTAGAACTCTAAATCCAACATGGTTTGTAGTAGCTCTTTGAAACTTGTCAAAATAAAAGAGTTCTCAGTTTTGTCTCTATGGTTTGTTTCCCCTTCAAGTAGCCCTAGGCACAGATTGTGGAAAAGCACTTTCATTGAGAGGGGTTGCCAAGCTTCTAAGAAATAACGAGTTTCTGAAATACCAGCAAATATTTTTTCACCCAATCTTGATGATACTTGGTGGTGATGATCGGTATACAAATCCCACTTGGCTCACCAATTTTTGTTTTTCTAGATTGAAGCGTTCGTCACACTAGCAGTTTTTATTTTTAGGTTTCACTCTGTTCTCTGCTATATAGATAGATGAATTTGGAACTCTAAATCCAGTGTGGTTTGCAGTAGCTCTTTGAAACTTGACAAAATAAAGTAGTTCTCAGTTTTGTCTCTATGTTTTGTTTTCTTTTCAAGTAGTCCCACGCACAGACTGTGGAAAAGCACTTTCATTGAGAGGGGTTGCCAAGCTTCTAAGAAATAACGAGTTTCCGAAATACCAGCAAATATTTTTTCACCGAATCTTGATGATACTTGGTAGTAATGATCCGTACACAAATCCCACTTGGCTTACCAAATTTTGTTCTTCTAGGTTGAAGCTTTCGTTTACAGTAGCAGTTTTTATTTTCTAGGTTTCACTCTGTTCTCTCCGATATAGATAGATGAATTTGGAACTCTAAATCCAACATGGTTTGTAGTAGCTATTTGAAACTTGACAAAATAAAGGAGTTCTCAGTTTTGTCTCTATGGATTGTTTCCCCTTAAAGTAGACCTAGGCACAGACTGTGGAAAAGCACTTTCATTGAGAGGGGTTGCCAAGCTTCCAATAAATTACGAGTTTCCGAAATACCAGCAAATATTTTTTCACCCAATGTTGATGATACGTGGTGGTAATGACAAGTACACAAATCCCACTTGGATCAACAAATTTTGTTCTTCTAGGTTGCAGCGTTCGTTTACAGTAGCAGTTTTTATTTTTAGGTTTCACTCTGTTCTCTCCGATATAGATAGATGAATTTGGAACTCTAAATCCAACATGTTTTGTAGTAGCTCTTTGAAACTTGACAAAATAAAGGAGTTTTCAGTTTTGTCTCTATGGATTGTTTCCTCTTCAAGTAGCCCTAGGCACAGACTGTGGAAAAGCACTTTCATTGAGAGGGTTGCCAAGCTTTTAAGAAATAACGAGTTTCCGAAATAACAGCAAATATTTTTTCACCCAATGTTGATGATACTTGGTGGTAATGATGAGTACACAAATCCCACTTGGCTCACCAAATTTTGTTCTTCTTGGTTGAAGCGTTTGTTTACAGTAGCAGTTTTTATTTTTAGGTTTCACTCTGTTCTCTCCTACATAGACAGATGAATTTAGAACTCTAAATCCAACATGGTTTGTAGTAGCTCTTTGAAACTTGTCAAAATAAATGAGTTCTCAGTTTTGTCTGTATGGTTTGTTTCCGCTTCAAGTAGCCCTAGGCACAGACTGTGGAAAAGCACTTTCATTGAGAGGGGTTGCCAAGCTTCTAAGAAATAACGAGTTTCTGAAATACCAGCAAATATTTTTTCACCCAATCTTGATGATACTTGGTGGTGATGATCGGTATACAAATCCCACTTGGCTCACCAATTTTTGTTTTTCTAGATTGAAGCGTTCGTCACACTAGCAGTTTTTATGTTTAGGTTTCACTCTGTTCTCTGCTATATAGATAGATGAATTTGGAACTCTAAATCCAGTGTGGTTTGCAGTAGCTTTTTGAAACTTGACAAAATAAAGGAAGTCTCAGTTTTGTCTCTATGGATTGTTTCCTTTTTAAGTAGCCCTAGGCAATGACTGTGGAAAAGCACTTCCATTGAAAGGGCTTGCCAAGCTTCCAATAAATTACGAGTTTCCGAAATACCAGCAAATATTTCTACACCCAATTTTGATGATACGTGGTGGTAATGACAAGCCACTTGGCTCACCAAATTTTGTTCTCTTTAGGTTGAAGCGTTCTTTCACAGTAGCAGTTTTTATTTTTGGTTTTTAGTCTCTTCTCTCCTATATAGATAGATGAATTTGGAACTCTAAATCCAACATGGTTTGTAGTAGCTATTTGAAACTTGACAGTATAAAGGAGTTCTCAGTTTTGTCTCTATGATTTGTTTCCGCTTCATGTAGCCCTAAGCAGAGACTGTGGAAAAGCACTTTCATTGAAAGGGGTTGCCAAGCTTCCAATAAATTACGAGTTTCCGAAATACCAGCAAATATTTTTTCACCCAATGTTGATGATACGTGGTGGTAATGACAAGTACACAAATCCCACTTGGATCAACAAATTTTGTTCTTCTAGGTTGCAGCGTTCGTTTACAGTAGCAGTTTTTATTTTTAGGTTTCACTCTGTTCTCTCCTATATAGATAGATGAATTTGGAACTCTAAATCCAACATGGTTTGTAGCAGCTCTTTGAAAGTTGACAAAATAAAGGAGTTCTCAGTTTTGTCTCTATGGTTTGTTTCCTCTTCAAGTAGCCCTAGGCACAGACTGTGGAAAAGCACTTTCATTGAGAGGGTTGCCAAACTTCTAAGAAATAACGAGTTTCCGAAATACCAGCAAATATTTTTTCTCCCAATGTTGATGATACTTGGTGGTAATGATCAGTACACAAATCCCAATTGGCTCACCAAATTTTGTTCTTCTGGGTTGAATCGTTCGTCTACAGTAGCAGTTTTTATATTTAGGTTTCACTCTGTTCTCTCCTATATAGATAGATGAATTTGGAGTTCAAAATCCAACATGGTGTGTAATAGCACTTTGAAACTTGACACAATAAAGGAGTTCTCAGTTTTTCTGTATGGTTTGTTTCCTCTTCAAGTAGCCCTAGGCACAGACTGTCGAAAAGCACTTTCATTGAGAGGGGTTGCCAAGCTTCTAAGAAATAACGAGTTTCCGAAATACCAGGAAATATTTTTTCACCCAATCTTGATGATACTTGGTGGTAATGACAAGTACACAAATCCCACTTGGCTCACCAAAAATTGTTCTTCTTGGTTGAAGCGTTCGTCTACAGTAGCAGTTTTTATTTTTATCTTTCACTCTGTTCTCTCCTATATAGATAGATGAATTAGGAACTCTAAATCCAACATGGTTTGTAGTAGCTCTTTGAAACTTGTCAAAATAAAAGAGTTCTCAGTTTTGTCTCTATGGTTTGTTTCCCCTTCAAGTAGCCCTAGGCACAGACTGTGGAAAAGCACTTTCATTGAGAGGGGTTGCCAAGCTTCTAAGAAATATCGAGTTTCTGAAATACTAGCAAATATATTTTCACCCAATCTTGATGAAACTTGGTGGTGATGATCGGTCCACAAATCCCACTTGGCTCACCAATTTTTGTTTTTCTAGATTGAAGCGTTCGTCACAGTAGCAGTTTTTATGTTTAGGTTTCACTCTGTTCTCTGCTATATAGATAGATGAATTTGGAACTCTAAATCCAGTATGGTTTGCAGTAGCTCTTTGAAACTTGACAAAATAAAGTTGTTCTCAGTTTTGTCTCTATGTTTTGTTTCCTTTTCAAGTAGTCCCACGCACAGACTGTGGAAAAGCACTTTCATTGAGAGGGGTTGCCAAGCTTCTAAGAAATAACGAGTTTCCGAAATACCAGCAAATATTTTTTGACCGAATCTTGATGATACTTGGTAGTAATGATCCGTACACAAATCCCACTTGGCTTACCAAATTTTGTTCTTCTAGGTTGAAGCTTTCGTTTACAGTAGCAGTTTTTATTTTCTAGGTTTCACTCTGTTCTCTCCGATATAGATAGATGAATTTGGAACTCTAAATCCAACATGGTTTGTAGTAGCTCTTTGAAACTTGACAAAATAAAGGAGTTCTCAGTTTTGTCTCTATGGATTGTTTCCTCTTCAAGTAGCCCTAGGCACAAACTGTGGAAAAGCACTTTCATTGAGAGGGTTGCCAAGCTTTTAAGAAATAACGAGTTTCGGAAATAACAGCAAATATTTTTTCACCCAATGTTGATGATACTTGGTGTTAATGATGAGTACACAAATCCCACTGGGTTCACCAAATTTTGTTCTTCTTGGTTGAAGCGTTCGTCTACAGTAGCAGTTTTTATTTTTAGGTTTCACTCTGTTCTCTCCTACATAGATAGATGAATTTAGAACTCTAAATCCAACATGGTTTGTAGTAGCTCTTTGAAACTTGTCAAAATAAAAGAGTTCTCAGTTTTGTCTCTATGGTTTGTTTCCCCTTCAAGTAGCCCTAGGCACAGACTGTGGAAAAGCACTTTCATTGAGAGGGGTTGCCAAGCTTCTAAGAAATAACGAGTTTCTGAAATACCAGCAAATATTTTTTCACCCAATCTTGATGATACTTGGTGGTGATGATAGGTCCACAAATCCCACTTGGCTCACCAATTTTTGTTTTTCTAGATTGAAGCGATCGTCACACTAGCCGTTTTTATGTTTAGGTTTCACTCTGTTCTCTGCTATATAGATAGATGAATTTGGAACTCTAAATCCAGTGTGGTTTCCAGTAGCTCTTTGAAACTTGACAAAATAAAGGAGGTCTCAGTTTTGTCTCTATGGATTGTTTCCTCTTTAAGTAGCCCTAGGCAATGACTGTGGAAAAGCACTTCCATTGAAAGGGGTTGCCAAGCTTCCAATAAATTACGAGTTTCCGAAATACCAGCAAATATTTCTACACCCAATGTTGATGATACGTGGTGGTAATGACAAGCCACTTGGCTCACCAAATTTTGTTCTCTTTAGGTTGAAGCGTTCTTTCACAGTAGCAGTTTTTATTTTTAGGTTTTAGTCTCTTCTCTCCTATATAGATAGATGAATTTGGAACTCTAAATCCAACATGGTTTGTAGTAGCTCTTTGAAACTTGACAATATAAAGGAGTTCTCAGTTTTGTCTCTATGATTTGTTTCCGCTTCATGTAGCCCTAAGCAGAGACTGTGGAAAAGCACTTTCATTGAAAGGGGTTGCCAAGCTTCCAATAAATTACGAGTTTCCGAAATACCAGCAAATAATTTTTCTCCCAATGTTGATGATGCTTGGTGGTAATGATTAGTACACAAATCCCAATTGGCTCACCAAATTTTGTTCTTCTGGGTTGAATCGTTCGTCTACAGTAGCAGTTTTTATATTTAGGTTTCACTCTGTTCTCTCCTATATAGATAGATGAATTTGGAATTCAAAATCCAACATGGTGTGTAATAGCACTTTGAAACTTGACACAATAAAGGAGTTCTCAGTTTTGTCTGTATGATTTGTTTCCTCTTCAAGTAGCCCTAGGCACAGACTGTGGAAAAGCACTTTCATTGAGAGGGGTTGCCAAGCTTCTAAGAAATAACGAGTTTCCGAAATACCAGGAAATATTTTTTCAACCAATCTTGATGATACTTGGTGGTAATGACAAGTACACAAATCCCACTTGGCTCACCAAATTTTGTTCTTCTTGGTTGAAGCGTTCGTTTACAGTGGCAGTTTTTATTTTTAGCTTTCACTCTGTTCTCTCCTATATAGATAGATGAATTTGGAACTCTAAATCCAACATGGTTTGTAGTAGCTCTTTGAAACTTGTCAAAATAAAAGAGTTCTCAGTTTTGTCTCTATGGTTTGTTTCCCCTTAAAGTAGCCCTAGGCACAGACTGTGGAAAAGCACTTTCATTGAGAGGGGTTGCCAAGCTTCTAAGAAATATCGAGTTTCTGAAATACTAGCAAATATTTTTTCACCCAATCTTGATGATACTTGGTGGTGATGATCAGTCCACAAATCCCACTTGGCTCACCAATTTTTGTTTTTCTAGATTGAAGCGTTCGTCACAGTAGCAGTTTTTATGTTTAGGTTTCACTCTGTTCTCTCCTATATAGATAGATGAATTTGGAACTCTAAATCCAGTATGGTTTGCAGTAGCTCTTTGAAACTTGACAAAATAAAGGAGGTCTCAGTTTTGTCTCTATGGATTGTTTCCTCTTTAAGTAGCCCTAGGCAATGACTGTTTAAAAGCACTTCCATTGAAAGGGGTTGCCAAGCTTCCAATAAATTATGAGTTTCCGAAATACCAGCAAATATTTCTACACCCAATGTTGATGATACGTGGTGGTACTGACAAGCCACTTGGCTCACCAAATTTTGTTCTCTTTAGGTTGAAGCGTTCTTTCACAGTAGCAGTTTTTATTTTTAGGTTTTAGTCTCTTCTCTCCTATATAGATAGATGAATTTGGAACTCTAAATCCAACATGGTTTGTAGTAGCTCTTTGAAACTTGACAATATAAAGGAGTTCTCAGTATTGTCTCTATGATTTTTTTCCGCTTCATGTAGCCCTAAGCAGAGACTGTGGAAAAGCAATTTCATTGAAAGGGGTTGCCAAGCTTCCAATAAATTACGAGTTTCCGAAATACCAGCAAATATTTTTTCACCCAATGTTGATGATACGTGGTGGTAATGACAAGTACACAATTCCCACTTGGATCAACAAATTTTGTTCTTCTAGGTTGCAGCGTTCGTTTACAGTAGCAGTTTTTATTTTAAGGTTTCACTTTGTTCTCTCCTATATGCATAGATGAATTTGGAACTCTAAATCCAACAAGGTTTGTAGTAGCTCTTTGAAAGTTGACAAAATAAAGGAGTTCTCAGTTTTGTCTCTATGGTTTGTTTCCTCTTCAAGTAGCCCTAGGCACAGACTTTGGAAAAGCACTTTCATTGAGAGGGGTTGCCAAGCTTCTAAGAAATATCGAGTTTCTGAAATACTAGCAAATATTTTTTCAGCCAATCTTGATGATACTTGGTGGTGATGATCGGTCCACAAGTCCCACTTGGCTCACCTATTTTTGGTTTTCTAGATTGAAGCGTTCGTCACAGTAGCAGTTTTTATGTTTAGGTTTCACTCTGTTCTCTGCTATATAGATAGATGAATTTGGAACTCTAAATCCAGTATGGTTTGCAGTAGCTCTTTGAAACTTGACAAAATAAAGGAGTTCTCAGTTTTGTCTCTATGGATTGTTTCCTCTTCAAGTAGCCCTAGGCACAAACTGTGGAAAAGCACTTTCATTGAGAGGGTTGCCAAGCTTTTAAGAAATAACGAGTTTCGGAAATAACAGCAAATATTTTTTCACCCAATGTTGATGATACTTGGTGTTAATGATGAGTACACAAATCCCACTGGGTTCACCAAATTTTGTTCTTCTTGGTTGAAGCGTTCGTCTACAGTAGCAGTTTTTATTTTTAGGTTTCACTCTGTTCTCTCCTACATAGATAGATGAATTTAGAACTCTAAATCCAACATGGTTTGTAGTAGCTCTTTGAAACTTGTCAAAATAAAAGAGTTCTCAGTTTTGTCTCTATGGTTTGTTTCCCCTTCAAGTAGCCCTAGGCACAGACTGTGGAAAAGCACTTTCATTGAGAGGGGTTGCCAAGCTTCTAAGAAATAACGAGTTTCTGAAATACCAGCAAATATTTTTTCACCCAATCTTGATGATACTTGGTGGTGATGATAGGTCCACAAATCCCACTTGGCTCACCAATTTTTGTTTTTCTAGATTGAAGCGATCGTCACACTAGCCGTTTTTATGTTTAGGTTTCACTCTGTTCTCTGCTATATAGATAGATGAATTTGGAACTCTAAATCCAGTGTGGTTTCCAGTAGCTCTTTGAAACTTGACAAAATAAAGGAGGTCTCAGTTTTGTCTCTATGGATTGTTTCCTCTTTAAGTAGCCCTAGGCAATGACTGTTTAAAAGCACTTCCATTGAAAGGGGTTGCCAAGCTTCCAATAAATTACGAGTTTCCGAAATACCAGCAAATATTTCTACACCCAATGTTGATGATACGTGGTGGTAATGACAAGCCACTTGGCTCACCAAATTTTGTTCTCTTTAGGTTGAAGCGTTCTTTCACAGTAGCAGTTTTTATTTTTAGGTTTTAGTCTCTTCTCTCCTATATAGATAGATGAATTTGGAACTCTAAATCCAACATGGTTTGTAGTAGCTCTTTGAAACTTGACAATATAAAGGAGTTCTCAGTTTTGTCTCTATGATTTGTTTCCGCTTCATGTAGCCCTAAGCAGAGACTGTGGAAAAGCACTTTCATTGAAAGGGGTTGCCAAGCTTCCAATAAATTACGAGTTTCCGAAATACCAGCAAATAATTTTTCTCCCAATGTTGATGATGCTTGGTGGTAATGATTAGTACACAAATCCCAATTGGCTCACCAAATTTTGTTCTTCTGGGTTGAATCGTTCGTCTACAGTAGCAGTTTTTATATTTAGGTTTCACTCTGTTCTCTCCTATATAGATAGATGAATTTGGAATTCAAAATCCAACATGGTGTGTAATAGCACTTTGAAACTTGACACAATAAAGGAGTTCTCAGTTTTGTCTGTATGATTTGTTTCCTCTTCAAGTAGCCCTAGGCACAGACTGTGGAAAAGCACTTTCATTGAGAGGGGTTGCCAAGCTTCTAAGAAATAACGAGTTTCCGAAATACCAGGAAATATTTTTTCAACCAATCTTGATGATACTTGGTGGTAATGACAAGTACACAAATCCCACTTGGCTCACCAAATTTTGTTCTTCTTGGTTGAAGCGTTCGTTTACAGTGGCAGTTTTTATTTTTAGCTTTCACTCTGTTCTCTCCTATATAGATAGATGAATTTGGAACTCTAAATCCAACATGGTTTGTAGTAGCTCTTTGAAACTTGTCAAAATAAAAGAGTTCTCAGTTTTGTCTCTATGGTTTGTTTCCCCTTAAAGTAGCCCTAGGCACAGACTGTGGAAAAGCACTTTCATTGAGAGGGGTTGCCAAGCTTCTAAGAAATATCGAGTTTCTGAAATACTAGCAAATATTTTTTCACCCAATCTTGATGATACTTGGTGGTGATGATCAGTCCACAAATCCCACTTGGCTCACCAATTTTTGTTTTTCTAGATTGAAGCGTTCGTCACAGTAGCAGTTTTTATGTTTAGGTTTCACTCTGTTCTCTCCTATATAGATAGATGAATTTGGAACTCTAAATCCAGTATGGTTTGCAGTAGCTCTTTGAAACTTGACAAAATAAAGGAGGTCTCAGTTTTGTCTCTATGGATTGTTTCCTCTTTAAGTAGCCCTAGGCAATGACTGTTTAAAAGCACTTCCATTGAAAGGGGTTGCCAAGCTTCCAATAAATTATGAGTTTCCGAAATACCAGCAAATATTTCTACACCCAATGTTGATGATACGTGGTGGTACTGACAAGCCACTTGGCTCACCAAATTTTGTTCTCTTTAGGTTGAAGCGTTCTTTCACAGTAGCAGTTTTTATTTTTAGGTTTTAGTCTCTTCTCTCCTATATAGATAGATGAATTTGGAACTCTAAATCCAACATGGTTTGTAGTAGCTCTTTGAAACTTGACAATATAAAGGAGTTCTCAGTATTGTCTCTATGATTTTTTTCCGCTTCATGTAGCCCTAAGCAGAGACTGTGGAAAAGCAATTTCATTGAAAGGGGTTGCCAAGCTTCCAATAAATTACGAGTTTCCGAAATACCAGCAAATATTTTTTCACCCAATGTTGATGATACGTGGTGGTAATGACAAGTACACAATTCCCACTTGGATCAACAAATTTTGTTCTTCTAGGTTGCAGCGTTCGTTTACAGTAGCAGTTTTTATTTTAAGGTTTCACTTTGTTCTCTCCTATATGCATAGATGAATTTGGAACTCTAAATCCAACAAGGTTTGTAGTAGCTCTTTGAAAGTTGACAAAATAAAGGAGTTCTCAGTTTTGTCTCTATGGTTTGTTTCCTCTTCAAGTAGCCCTAGGCACAGACTTTGGAAAAGCACTTTCATTGAGAGGGGTTGCCAAGCTTCTAAGAAATATCGAGTTTCTGAAATACTAGCAAATATTTTTTCAGCCAATCTTGATGATACTTGGTGGTGATGATCGGTCCACAAGTCCCACTTGGCTCACCTATTTTTGGTTTTCTAGATTGAAGCGTTCGTCACAGTAGCAGTTTTTATGTTTAGGTTTCACTCTGTTCTCTGCTATATAGATAGATGAATTTGGAACTCTAAATCCAGTATGGTTTGCAGTAGCTCTTTGAAACTTGACAAAATAAAGTAGTTCTCAGTTTTGTCTCTATGTTTTGTTTCCTTTTCAAGTAGTCCTAGGCACAGACTGTGGAAAAGCACTTTCATTGAGAGGGGTTGCCAAGCTTCTAAGAAATAACGAGTTTCTGAAATACCAGCAAATATTTTTTCACCGAATCTTGATGATACTTGGTGGTAATGATCAGTACGCAAATCCCACTTGGCTCACCAAATTTTGTTCTTCTAGTTTGAAGCATTCCTTTACAGTAGCAGTTTTTATTTTTAGGTTTCACTCTGTTCTCTCCTATATAGATAGATAAATTTGGAACTCTA
This sequence comes from Callospermophilus lateralis, assembly GCF_048772815.1. Classification (NCBI taxonomy): domain Eukaryota; kingdom Metazoa; phylum Chordata; class Mammalia; order Rodentia; family Sciuridae; genus Callospermophilus; species Callospermophilus lateralis. The sequence continues at coordinate 66,605 of NW_027514130.1, read as the reverse complement.
AATCCAACATGGTTTGTAGTAGCTCTTTGAAAGTTGACAAAATAAAGGAGTTCTCAGTTTTGTCTCTATGGTTTGTTTCCCCTTCAAGTAGCCCTAGGCACAGACTGTGGAAAAGCACTTTCATTGAGAGGGGTTGCCAAGCTTCTAAGAAATAACGAGTTTCTGAAATACCAGCAAATATTTTTTCACCCAATCTTGATGATACTTGGTGGTGATGATCGGTCCACAAATCCCACTAGGCTCACCAATTTTTGTTTTTCTAGATTGAAGCGTTCGTCACACTAGCAGTTTTTATGTTTAGGTTTCACTCTGTTCTCTGCTATATAGATAGATGAATTTGGAACTCTAAATCCAGTATGGTTTGCAGTAGCTCTTTGAAACTTGACAAAATAAAGGAGATCTCAGTTTTGTCTCTATGGACTGTTTCCTCTTTAAGTAGCCCTAGGCAATGACTGTGGAAAAGCACTTCCATTGAAAGGGTTTGCCAAGCTTCCAATAAATTACGAGTTTCCGAAACACCAGCAAATATTTCTACACCCAATGTTGATGATACGTGGTGGTAATGACAAGCCACTTGGCTCACCAAATTTTGTTCTCTTTAGGTTGAAGCGTTCGTTTACAGTAGCAGTTTTTATTTTTAGGTTTTAGTCTCTTCTCTCCTATATAGATAGATGAATTTGGAACACTAAATCCAACATGGTTTGTAGTAGCTCTTAGAAACTTGACAATATAAAGGATTTCTCAGTTTTGTCTCTATGATTTGTTTCCGCTTCATGTAGCCCTAAGCAGAGACTGTGGAAAAGCACTTTCATTGAAAGGGGTTGCCAAGCTCCCAATAAATTACGAGTTTCCGAAATACCAGCAAATATTTTTTCACCCAATGTTGATGATACGTGGTGGTAATGACAAGTACACAAATCCCACTTGGATCAAGAAATTTTGTTCTTCTAGGTTGCAGCGTTCGTTCACAGTAGCAGTATTTATTTTTAGGTTTCACTCTGTTCTCTCCTATATAGATAGATGAATTTGGAACTCTAAATCCAACATGGTTTGTAGCAGCTCTTTGAAAGTTGACAAAATAAAGGAGTTCTCAGTTTTGTCTCTATGGTTTGTTTCCTCTTCAAGTAGCCCTAGGCACAGACTGTGGAAAAGCACTTTCATTGAGAGGGTTGCCAAACTTCTAAGAAATAACGAGTTTCCGAAATACCAGCAAATATTTTTTCTCCCAATGTTGATGATACTTGGTGGTAATGATCAGTACACAAATCCCAATTGGCTCACCAAATTTTGTTCTTCTGGGTTGAATCTTTCGTCTACAGTAGAAGTTTTTATATTTAGGTTTCACTCTGTTCTCTCCTATATAGATAGATGAATTTGGAACTCTAAATCCAACATGGTTTGTAGCAGCTCTTTGAAAGTTGACAAAATAAAGGAGTTCTCAGTTTTGTCTCTATGGTTTGTTTCCTCTTCAAGTAGCCCTAGGCACAGACTGTGGAAAAGCACTTTCATTGAGAGGGTTGCCAAACTTCTAAGAAATAACGAGTTTCCGAAATACCAGCAAATATTTTTTCTCCCAATGTTGATGATACTTGGTGGTAATGATCAGTACACAAATCCCAATTGGCTCACCAAATTTTGTTCTTCTGGGTTGAATCGTTCGTCTACAGTAGCAGTTTTTATATTTAGGTTTCACTCTGTTCTCTCCTATATAGATAGATGAATTTGGAATTCAAAATCCAACATGGTGTGTAATAGCACTTTGAAACTTGACACAATAAAGGAGTTCTCAGTTTTGTCTGTATGGTATGTTTCCTCTTCAAGTAGCCCTAGGCACAGACTGTGGAAAAGCACTTTCATTGAGAGGGGTTGCCAAGCTTCTAAGAAATAACGAGTTTCCGAAATACCAGGAAATATTTTTTCACCCAATCTTGATGATACTTGGTGGTAATGACAAGTACACAAATCCCACTTGGCTCACCAAATTTTGTTTTTCTAGATTGAAGCGTTCGTCACACTAGCAGTTTTTATGTTTAGGTTTCACTCTGTTCTCTGCTATATAGATAGGTGAATTTGGAACTCTAAATCCAGTGTGGTTTGCAGTAGCTCTTTGAAACATGTCAAAATAAAAGAGTTCTCAGTTTTGTCTCTATGGTTTGTTTCCCCTTCAAGTAGCCCTAGGCACATACTGTGGAAAAGCACTTTCATTGAGAGGGGTTGCCAAGCTTCTAAGAAATATCGAGTTTCTGAAATACTAGCAAATATTTTTTCACCCAATCTTGATGATACTTGGTGGTGATGATCGGTCCACAAATCCCACTAGGCTCACCAATTTTTGTTTTTCTAGATTGAAGCGTTCGTCACAGTAGCAGTTTTTATGTTTAGGTTTCACTCTGTTCTCTGCTATATAGATAGATGAATTTGGAACTCTAAATCCAGTATGGTTTGCAGTAGGTCTTTGAAACTTGACAAAATAAAGTAGTTCTCAGTTTTGTCTCTATGTTTTGTTTCTTTTTCAAGTAGTCCCAGGCACAGACTGTGGAAAAGCCCTTTCATTGAGAGGGGTTGCCAAGCTTCTAAGAAATAACGAGTTTCCGAAATAACAGCAAATATTTTTTCACCGAATCTTGATGATACTTTGTAGTATTGATCCGTACACAAATCCCACTTGGCTTACCAAATTTTGTTCTTCTAGGTTGAAGCGTTCGTTTACAGTAGCAGTTTTTATTTTCTAGGTTTCACTCTGTTCTCTCCTACATAGATAGATGAATTTAGAACTCTAAATCCAACATGGTTTGTAGTAGCTCTTTGAAACTTGTCAAAATAAAAGAGTTCTCAGTTTTGTCTCTATGGTTTGTTTCCCCTTCAAGTAGCCCTAGGCACAGATTGTGGAAAAGCACTTTCATTGAGAGGGGTTGCCAAGCTTCTAAGAAATAACGAGTTTCTGAAATACCAGCAAATATTTTTTCACCCAATCTTGATGATACTTGGTGGTGATGATCGGTATACAAATCCCACTTGGCTCACCAATTTTTGTTTTTCTAGATTGAAGCGTTCGTCACACTAGCAGTTTTTATTTTTAGGTTTCACTCTGTTCTCTGCTATATAGATAGATGAATTTGGAACTCTAAATCCAGTGTGGTTTGCAGTAGCTCTTTGAAACTTGACAAAATAAAGTAGTTCTCAGTTTTGTCTCTATGTTTTGTTTTCTTTTCAAGTAGTCCCACGCACAGACTGTGGAAAAGCACTTTCATTGAGAGGGGTTGCCAAGCTTCTAAGAAATAACGAGTTTCCGAAATACCAGCAAATATTTTTTCACCGAATCTTGATGATACTTGGTAGTAATGATCCGTACACAAATCCCACTTGGCTTACCAAATTTTGTTCTTCTAGGTTGAAGCTTTCGTTTACAGTAGCAGTTTTTATTTTCTAGGTTTCACTCTGTTCTCTCCGATATAGATAGATGAATTTGGAACTCTAAATCCAACATGGTTTGTAGTAGCTATTTGAAACTTGACAAAATAAAGGAGTTCTCAGTTTTGTCTCTATGGATTGTTTCCCCTTAAAGTAGACCTAGGCACAGACTGTGGAAAAGCACTTTCATTGAGAGGGGTTGCCAAGCTTCCAATAAATTACGAGTTTCCGAAATACCAGCAAATATTTTTTCACCCAATGTTGATGATACGTGGTGGTAATGACAAGTACACAAATCCCACTTGGATCAACAAATTTTGTTCTTCTAGGTTGCAGCGTTCGTTTACAGTAGCAGTTTTTATTTTTAGGTTTCACTCTGTTCTCTCCGATATAGATAGATGAATTTGGAACTCTAAATCCAACATGTTTTGTAGTAGCTCTTTGAAACTTGACAAAATAAAGGAGTTTTCAGTTTTGTCTCTATGGATTGTTTCCTCTTCAAGTAGCCCTAGGCACAGACTGTGGAAAAGCACTTTCATTGAGAGGGTTGCCAAGCTTTTAAGAAATAACGAGTTTCCGAAATAACAGCAAATATTTTTTCACCCAATGTTGATGATACTTGGTGGTAATGATGAGTACACAAATCCCACTTGGCTCACCAAATTTTGTTCTTCTTGGTTGAAGCGTTTGTTTACAGTAGCAGTTTTTATTTTTAGGTTTCACTCTGTTCTCTCCTACATAGACAGATGAATTTAGAACTCTAAATCCAACATGGTTTGTAGTAGCTCTTTGAAACTTGTCAAAATAAATGAGTTCTCAGTTTTGTCTCTATGGTTTGTTTCCGCTTCAAGTAGCCCTAGGCACAGACTGTGGAAAAGCACTTTCATTGAGAGGGGTTGCCAAGCTTCTAAGAAATAACGAGTTTCTGAAATACCAGCAAATATTTTTTCACCCAATCTTGATGATACTTGGTGGTGATGATCGGTATACAAATCCCACTTGGCTCACCAATTTTTGTTTTTCTAGATTGAAGCGTTCGTCACACTAGCAGTTTTTATGTTTAGGTTTCACTCTGTTCTCTGCTATATAGATAGATGAATTTGGAACTCTAAATCCAGTGTGGTTTGCAGTAGCTTTTTGAAACTTGACAAAATAAAGGAAGTCTCAGTTTTGTCTCTATGGATTGTTTCCTTTTTAAGTAGCCCTAGGCAATGACTGTGGAAAAGCACTTCCATTGAAAGGGCTTGCCAAGCTTCCAATAAATTACGAGTTTCCGAAATACCAGCAAATATTTCTACACCCAATTTTGATGATACGTGGTGGTAATGACAAGCCACTTGGCTCACCAAATTTTGTTCTCTTTAGGTTGAAGCGTTCTTTCACAGTAGCAGTTTTTATTTTTGGTTTTTAGTCTCTTCTCTCCTATATAGATAGATGAATTTGGAACTCTAAATCCAACATGGTTTGTAGTAGCTATTTGAAACTTGACAGTATAAAGGAGTTCTCAGTTTTGTCTCTATGATTTGTTTCCGCTTCATGTAGCCCTAAGCAGAGACTGTGGAAAAGCACTTTCATTGAAAGGGGTTGCCAAGCTTCCAATAAATTACGAGTTTCCGAAATACCAGCAAATATTTTTTCACCCAATGTTGATGATACGTGGTGGTAATGACAAGTACACAAATCCCACTTGGATCAACAAATTTTGTTCTTCTAGGTTGCAGCGTTCGTTTACAGTAGCAGTTTTTATTTTTAGGTTTCACTCTGTTCTCTCCTATATAGATAGATGAATTTGGAACTCTAAATCCAACATGGTTTGTAGCAGCTCTTTGAAAGTTGACAAAATAAAGGAGTTCTCAGTTTTGTCTCTATGGTTTGTTTCCTCTTCAAGTAGCCCTAGGCACAGACTGTGGAAAAGCACTTTCATTGAGAGGGTTGCCAAACTTCTAAGAAATAACGAGTTTCCGAAATACCAGCAAATATTTTTTCTCCCAATGTTGATGATACTTGGTGGTAATGATCAGTACACAAATCCCAATTGGCTCACCAAATTTTGTTCTTCTGGGTTGAATCGTTCGTCTACAGTAGCAGTTTTTATATTTAGGTTTCACTCTGTTCTCTCCTATATAGATAGATGAATTTGGAGTTCAAAATCCAACATGGTGTGTAATAGCACTTTGAAACTTGACACAATAAAGGAGTTCTCAGTTTTTCTGTATGGTTTGTTTCCTCTTCAAGTAGCCCTAGGCACAGACTGTCGAAAAGCACTTTCATTGAGAGGGGTTGCCAAGCTTCTAAGAAATAACGAGTTTCCGAAATACCAGGAAATATTTTTTCACCCAATCTTGATGATACTTGGTGGTAATGACAAGTACACAAATCCCACTTGGCTCACCAAATATTGTTCTTCTTGGTTGAAGCGTTCGTCTACAGTAGCAGTTTTTATTTTTATCTTTCACTCTGTTCTCTCCTATATAGATAGATGAATTAGGAACTCTAAATCCAACATGGTTTGTAGTAGCTCTTTGAAACTTGTCAAAATAAAAGAGTTCTCAGTTTTGTCTCTATGGTTTGTTTCCCCTTCAAGTAGCCCTAGGCACAGACTGTGGAAAAGCACTTTCATTGAGAGGGGTTGCCAAGCTTCTAAGAAATATCGAGTTTCTGAAATACTAGCAAATATTTTTTCACCCAATCTTGATGAAACTTGGTGGTGATGATCGGTCCACAAATCCCACTTGGCTCACCAATTTTTGTTTTTCTAGATTGAAGCGTTCGTCACAGTAGCAGTTTTTATGTTTAGGTTTCACTCTGTTCTCTGCTATATAGATAGATGAATTTGGAACTCTAAATCCAGTATGGTTTGCAGTAGCTCTTTGAAACTTGACAAAATAAAGTTGTTCTCAGTTTTGTCTCTATGTTTTGTTTCCTTTTCAAGTAGTCCCACGCACAGACTGTGGAAAAGCACTTTCATTGAGAGGGGTTGCCAAGCTTCTAAGAAATAACGAGTTTCCGAAATACCAGCAAATATTTTTTGACCGAATCTTGATGATACTTGGTAGTAATGATCCGTACACAAATCCCACTTGGCTTACCAAATTTTGTTCTTCTAGGTTGAAGCTTTCGTTTACAGTAGCAGTTTTTATTTTCTAGGTTTCACTCTGTTCTCTCCGATATAGATAGATGAATTTGGAACTCTAAATCCAACATGGTTTGTAGTAGCTCTTTGAAACTTGACAAAATAAAGGAGTTCTCAGTTTTGTCTCTATGGATTGTTTCCTCTTCAAGTAGCCCTAGGCACAAACTGTGGAAAAGCACTTTCATTGAGAGGGTTGCCAAGCTTTTAAGAAATAACGAGTTTCGGAAATAACAGCAAATATTTTTTCACCCAATGTTGATGATACTTGGTGTTAATGATGAGTACACAAATCCCACTGGGTTCACCAAATTTTGTTCTTCTTGGTTGAAGCGTTCGTCTACAGTAGCAGTTTTTATTTTTAGGTTTCACTCTGTTCTCTCCTACATAGATAGATGAATTTAGAACTCTAAATCCAACATGGTTTGTAGTAGCTCTTTGAAACTTGTCAAAATAAAAGAGTTCTCAGTTTTGTCTCTATGGTTTGTTTCCCCTTCAAGTAGCCCTAGGCACAGACTGTGGAAAAGCACTTTCATTGAGAGGGGTTGCCAAGCTTCTAAGAAATAACGAGTTTCTGAAATACCAGCAAATATTTTTTCACCCAATCTTGATGATACTTGGTGGTGATGATAGGTCCACAAATCCCACTTGGCTCACCAATTTTTGTTTTTCTAGATTGAAGCGATCGTCACACTAGCCGTTTTTATGTTTAGGTTTCACTCTGTTCTCTGCTATATAGATAGATGAATTTGGAACTCTAAATCCAGTGTGGTTTCCAGTAGCTCTTTGAAACTTGACAAAATAAAGGAGGTCTCAGTTTTGTCTCTATGGATTGTTTCCTCTTTAAGTAGCCCTAGGCAATGACTGTGGAAAAGCACTTCCATTGAAAGGGGTTGCCAAGCTTCCAATAAATTACGAGTTTCCGAAATACCAGCAAATATTTCTACACCCAATGTTGATGATACGTGGTGGTAATGACAAGCCACTTGGCTCACCAAATTTTGTTCTCTTTAGGTTGAAGCGTTCTTTCACAGTAGCAGTTTTTATTTTTAGGTTTTAGTCTCTTCTCTCCTATATAGATAGATGAATTTGGAACTCTAAATCCAACATGGTTTGTAGTAGCTCTTTGAAACTTGACAATATAAAGGAGTTCTCAGTTTTGTCTCTATGATTTGTTTCCGCTTCATGTAGCCCTAAGCAGAGACTGTGGAAAAGCACTTTCATTGAAAGGGGTTGCCAAGCTTCCAATAAATTACGAGTTTCCGAAATACCAGCAAATAATTTTTCTCCCAATGTTGATGATGCTTGGTGGTAATGATTAGTACACAAATCCCAATTGGCTCACCAAATTTTGTTCTTCTGGGTTGAATCGTTCGTCTACAGTAGCAGTTTTTATATTTAGGTTTCACTCTGTTCTCTCCTATATAGATAGATGAATTTGGAATTCAAAATCCAACATGGTGTGTAATAGCACTTTGAAACTTGACACAATAAAGGAGTTCTCAGTTTTGTCCCTATGATTTGTTTCCTCTTCAAGTAGCCCTAGGCACAGACTGTGGAAAAGCACTTTCATTGAGAGGGGTTGCCAAGCTTCTAAGAAATAACGAGTTTCCGAAATACCAGGAAATATTTTTTCAACCAATCTTGATGATACTTGGTGGTAATGACAAGTACACAAATCCCACTTGGCTCACCAAATTTTGTTCTTCTTGGTTGAAGCGTTCGTTTACAGTGGCAGTTTTTATTTTTAGCTTTCACTCTGTTCTCTCCTATATAGATAGATGAATTTGGAACTCTAAATCCAACATGGTTTGTAGTAGCTCTTTGAAACTTGTCAAAATAAAAGAGTTCTCAGTTTTGTCTCTATGGTTTGTTTCCCCTTAAAGTAGCCCTAGGCACAGACTGTGGAAAAGCACTTTCATTGAGAGGGGTTGCCAAGCTTCTAAGAAATATCGAGTTTCTGAAATACTAGCAAATATTTTTTCACCCAATCTTGATGATACTTGGTGGTGATGATCAGTCCACAAATCCCACTTGGCTCACCAATTTTTGTTTTTCTAGATTGAAGCGTTCGTCACAGTAGCAGTTTTTATGTTTAGGTTTCACTCTGTTCTCTCCTATATAGATAGATGAATTTGGAACTCTAAATCCAGTATGGTTTGCAGTAGCTCTTTGAAACTTGACAAAATAAAGGAGGTCTCAGTTTTGTCTCTATGGATTGTTTCCTCTTTAAGTAGCCCTAGGCAATGACTGTTTAAATGCACTTCCATTGAAAGGGGTTGCCAAGCTTCCAATAAATTATGAGTTTCCGAAATACCAGCAAATATTTCTACACCCAATGTTGATGATACGTGGTGGTACTGACAAGCCACTTGGCTCACCAAATTTTGTTCTCTTTAGGTTGAAGCGTTCTTTCACAGTAGCAGTTTTTATTTTTAGGTTTTAGTCTCTTCTCTCCTATATAGATAGATGAATTTGGAACTCTAAATCCAACATGGTTTGTAGTAGCTCTTTGAAACTTGACAATATAAAGGAGTTCTCAGTATTGTCTCTATGATTTTTTTCCGCTTCATGTAGCCCTAAGCAGAGACTGTGGAAAAGCAATTTCATTGAAAGGGGTTGCCAAGCTTCCAATAAATTACGAGTTTCCGAAATACCAGCAAATATTTTTTCACCCAATGTTGATGATACGTGGTGGTAATGACAAGTACACAATTCCCACTTGGATCAACAAATTTTGTTCTTCTAGGTTGCAGCGTTCGTTTACAGTAGCAGTTTTTATTTTAAGGTTTCACTTTGTTCTCTCCTATATGCATAGATGAATTTGGAACTCTAAATCCAACAAGGTTTGTAGTAGCTCTTTGAAAGTTGACAAAATAAAGGAGTTCTCAGTTTTGTCTCTATGGTTTGTTTCCTCTTCAAGTAGCCCTAGGCACAGACTTTGGAAAAGCACTTTCATTGAGAGGGGTTGCCAAGCTTCTAAGAAATATCGAGTTTCTGAAATACTAGCAAATATTTTTTCAGCCAATCTTGATGATACTTGGTGGTGATGATCGGTCCACAAGTCCCACTTGGCTCACCTATTTTTGGTTTTCTAGATTGAAGCGTTCGTCACAGTAGCAGTTTTTATGTTTAGGTTTCACTCTGTTCTCTGCTATATAGATAGATGAATTTGGAACTCTAAATCCAGTATGGTTTGCAGTAGCTCTTTGAAACTTGACAAAATAAAGTAGTTCTCAGTTTTGTCTCTATGTTTTGTTTCCTTTTCAAGTAGTCCTAGGCACAGACTGTGGAAAAGCACTTTCATTGAGAGGGGTTGCCAAGCTTCTAAGAAATAACGAGTTTCTGAAATACCAGCAAATATTTTTTCACCGAATCTTGATGATACTTGGTGGTAATGATCAGTACGCAAATCCCACTTGGCTCACCAAATTTTGTTCTTCTAGTTTGAAGCATTCCTTTACAGTAGCAGTTTTTATTTTTAGGTTTCACTCTGTTCTCTCCTATATAGATAGATAAATTTGGAACTCTAAATCCAACATGGTTTGTAGTAGCTCTTTGAAATTGACAAAATAAAGGAGTTCTCAGTTTTGTCTCTATGGATTGTTTCCTCTTTAAGTAGCCCTAGGCAAAGACTATGGAAAAGCACTTTCATTAGAGGGCTTGAAAAGCTTCCAAAAAATTACGAGTTTCCGAAATACCAGCAAATATTTTTTTCACCCAATGTTGATGATACTTGGTGGTAATGATCAGTACACAAATCCCACTTGGCTTACAAAATTTTGTTCTTCTTCGTTGAAGCGTTCGTCTACAGTAGCAGTTTTTATTTTTAGGTTTCACTTGTTCTCTCCTATATAGATAGATGAATTTAGAACTCTAAATCCAACATGGTTTGAAGTACCTCTTTGAAACTTGTCAAAATAAAAGAGTTCTCAGTTTTGTCTCTATGGTTTGTTTTCCCTTCAAGTAGCCCTAGGCACAGACTGTGGAAAAGCACTTTCATTGAGAGGGGTTGCCAAGCTTCCAAAAAATAACGAGTTTCTGAAATACCAGCAAATATTTTTTCACCCAATCCTGATGATACTTGGTGGTGATGATCGGTCTACAAATCCCACTTGGCTCACCAATTTTTGTTTTTCTAGATTGAAGCGTTCGTCACACTAGCAGTTTTTATGTTTAGGTTTCACTCTCTTCTCTGCTATATAGATAGATGAATTTGGAACTCTAAATCCAGTATGGTTTGCAGTAGCTCTTTGAAACTTGACAAAATAAAGGAGGTTTCAGTTTTGTCTCTATGGATTGTTTCCTCCTTAAGTAGCCCTAGGCAATGACTGTGGAAAAGCACTTCCATTGAAAGGGGTTGCCAAGCTTCCAATAAATTACGAGTTTCCGAAATACCAGCAAATATTTCTACACCCAATGTTGATGATACGTGGTGGTAATGACAAGCCACTTGGCTCACCAAATTTTGTTCTCTTTAGGTTGAAGCGTTCTTTCACAGTAGCAGTTTTTATTTTTAGGTTTTAGTCTCTTCTCTCCTATATAGATAGATGAATTTGGAACTCTAAATCCAACATGGTTTGTAGTAGCTATTTGAAACTTGAAAGTATAAAGGAGTTCTCAGTTTTGTCTCTATGATTTGTTTCCGCTTCATGTAGCCCTAAGCAGAGACTGTGGAAAAGCACTTTCATTGAAAGGGGTTGCCAAGCTTCCAATAAATTACGAGTTTCCGAAATACCAGCAAATATTTTTTGACCCAATGTTGATGATACGTGTTGGTAATGACAAGTACACAAATCCCACTTGGCTCAACAAATTTTGTTCTTCTAGGTTGCAGCGTTCGTTTACAGTAGCAGTTTTTATTTTTAGGTTACACTCTGTTCTCTCCTATATAGATAGATGAATTTGGAACTCTAAATCCAACATGGTTTGTAGCAGCTCTTTGAAAGTTGACAAAATAAAGGAGTTCTCAGTTTTGTCTCTATGGTTTGTTTCCTCTTCAAGTACCCTAGGCACAGACTGTGGAAAAGCACTTTCATTGAGAGGGTTGCCAAACTTCTAAGAAATAACGAGTTTCCGAAATACCAGCAAATATTTTTTCTCCCAATGTTGATGATACTTGGTGGTAATGATCAGTACACAAATCCCAATTGGCTCACCGAATTTTGTTCTTCTGGGTTGAATCGTTCGTCTACAGTAGCAGTTTTTATATTTAGGTTTCACTCTGTTCTCTCCTATATAGATAGATGAATTTGGAGTTCAAAATCCAACATGGTGTGTAATAGCACTTTGAAACTTGACACAATAAAGGAGTTCTCAGTTTTTCTGTATGGTTTGTTTCCTCTTCAAGTAGCCCTAGGCACAGACTGTGGAAAAGCACTTTCATTGAGAGGGGTTGCCAAGCTTCTAAGAAATAACGAGTTTCCGAAATACCAGGAAATATTTTTTCACCCAATCTTGATGATACTTGGTGGTAATGACAAGTACACAAATCCCACTTGGCTCACCAAATATTGTTCTTCTTGGTTGAAGCGTTCGTCTACAGTAGCAGTTTTTATTTTTATCTTTCACTCTGTTCTCTAATATATAGATAGATGAATTAGGAACTCTAAATCCAACATGGTTTGTAGTAGCTCTTTGAAACTTGTCAAAATAAAAGAGTTCTCAGTTTTGTCTCTATGGTTTGTTTCCCCTTCAAGTAGCCCTAGGCACAGACTGTGGAAAAGCACTTTCATTGAGAGGGGTTGCCAAGCTTCTAAGAAATATCGAGTTTCTGAAATACTAGCAAATATTTTTTCACCCAATCTTGATGATACTTGGTGGTGATGATCGGTCCACAAATCCCACTTGGCTCACCAATTTTTGTTTTTCTAGATTGAAGCGTTCGTCACAGTAGCAGTTTTTATGTTTAGGTTTCACTCTGTTCTCTGCTATATAGATAGATGAATTTGGAACTCTAAATCCAGTATGGTTTGCAGTAGCTCTTTGAAACTTGACAAAATAAAGTTGTTCTCAGTTTTGTCTCTATGTTTTGTTTCCTTTTCAAGTAGTCCCAAGCACAGACTGTGGAAAAGCACTTTCATTGAGAGGGGTTGCCAATCTTCTAAGAAATAACGAGTTTCCGAAATACCAGCAAATATTTTTTGACCGAATCTTGATGATACTTGGTAGTAATGATCCGTACACAAATCCCACTTGGCTTACCAAATTTTGTTCTTCTAGGTTGAAGCTTTCGTTTACAGTAGCAGTTTTTATTTTCTAGGTTTCACTCTGTTCTCTCCTATATAGATAGATGAATTTGGAACTCTAAATCCAACATGGTTTGTAGTAGCTCTTTGAAACTTGTCAAAATAAAAGAGTTCTCAGTTTTGTCTCTATGGTTTGTTTCCCCTTCAAGTAGCCCTAGGCACAGACTGTGGAAAAGCACTTTCATTGAGAGGGTTTGCCAAGCTTCTAAGAAATAACGAGTTTCTGAAATACCAGCAAATATTTTTTCACCCAATCTTGATGATACTTGGTGGTGATGATCGGTCCACAAATCCCACTTGGCTCACCAATTTTTGTTTTTCTAGATTGAAGCGTTCGTTTACAGTAGCAGTTTATATTTTTATGTTTCACTCTGTTCTCTCCTATATAAATAGATAAATTTGGAACCCTAAATCAAACATCTTTTATAGTAGCTCTTTGAAACTTGTCAAAATAAAGGAGGTCTCAGTTTTGTCACTATGGATTGTTTCCTCTTTAAGTAGCCCTAGGCAATGACTGTGGAAAAGCACTTTCATTGAGAGGGGTTGCCAAGCTTCCAAAAAATTACGAGGTTCCGAAATCCCAGCAAATATTTTTTTCACCCAATGTTGATGATACTTGGTGCTAATGATCAGTACACAAATCCCACTTGGCTCACCAAATTTTGTTCTTCTAGTTTGAAGCGCTCGTCTACAGTAGCAGTTTTTATATTTAGGTTTCCCTCTGTTCTCTCCTATATAGATAGATGAATTTGGAACTCTAAATACAACATGGTTTGCAGTAGCTCTTTGAAACTTAACAAAATAAATTAGTTCTCAGTTTTGTCTCTATGTTTTGTTTCCTTTTCAAGTAGTCCTAGGCACAGACTTTGGAAAAGCACTTTCATTGAGAGGGGTTGCCAAGCTTCTAAGAAATAACAAGTTTCCGAAATACCAGCAAATATTTTTTCACCGACTTTTGATGATACTTCGTGGTAATGTCAGTACACAAATCCCATTGGCTCACCAAATTTTGTTCTTCTAGGTTGAAGCGTTCGTCTACAGTAGCAGTTTTTATGTTTAGGTTTCACTCTGTTTTCTGCTTTATAGATAGATGAATTTGGAACTCTAAATCCAACATGGTTTGTAGTGGCTCTTTGAAACTTGACAAAATAAAGGAGTTCTCAGTTTTGTCTCTATGGTTTGTTTCCTCTTCAAGTAGCCCTTGGCACAGACTGTGGAAAAGCACTTTCATTGAGAGGGGTTGCCAAGCTTCTAAGAAATAACGAGTTTCCGAATTACCAGCAAATATTTTTTCACCCAATCTTGATGATACTTGGTGGTAATGACAAGTACACAAATCCCACTTGGCTCACCAAATTTTGTTCTTCTAGGTTGAAGCGTTCGTCTACAGTAGCAGTTTTTATTTTTAGGTTTCACTCTGTTCTCTCCTATATAGATAAATGAATTTGGAACTCTAAATCCAATATGGTTTGTAGTAGCTCTTTGAAACTTGTCCAAAAAAAAGAGTTCTCAGTTTTGTCTCTATGGTTTGTTACCCCTTCAAGTAGCCCTAGGCACAGACTGTGGAAAAACACTTTCATTGAGAGGGGTTGCCAAGATTCTAAGAAATAACGAGTTTCTGAAATACCAGCAAATATTTTTTCACCGAATCTTGATGATACTAGGTGGTAAAGATCAGTACACAAATCCCACATGACTTTCCAAATTTTGTTCTTCTAGGTAGAAGCGTTCGTTTACAGTAGCAATTTTTAATTTTAGGTTTCACTCTGTTCTCTCCGATATAGATAGATGAATTTGGAACTCTAAATCCAACATGGTTTGTAGTGGCTCTTTGAAACTTGACAAAATAAAGGAGGTCCTAGTTTTGTATCTATGGATTGTTTCCTCTTTAATAGCCCTAGGCAGTGACTGTGGAAAAGCACTTCCATTGAAAGGGGTTGCCAAGCTTCCAATAAATTACGAGTTTCCGAAATACCAGCAAATATTTCTTCGCCCAATGTTGATAATACGTGGTGGTAATGACAAGTACAAAAATCCCACTTGGCTCACCATATTTTGTTCTCTTTAGGTTGAAGCGTTCGTTTACAGTAGCAGTTTTTATTTTTAGGTTTTATTCTCTGCTCTCCTATATAGATAGATGAATTTGGAACTCTAAATTTAACATGGTTTGTAGTAGCTCTTTGAAAGTTGACAAAATAAAGGAGTTCTCAGTTTTGTCTCTATGGTTTGTTTCCTCTTCAAGTAGCCCTATGCACAGACTGTGGAAAAGCACTTTAATTGAGAGGGTTGCCAAGCTTCTAAGAAATAACGAGTTTTCGAAATACCAGCAAATATTTTTTCACCCAATGTTGATGATACTTGGTGGAAATGATCAGTACACAAATCCCACTTGGCTCACCAAATTTTGCTCTTCTGGGTTGAATCGTTCGTCCAAAGTAGCAGTTTTTATATTTAGGTTTCACTCTGTTCTCTCCTATATAGATAGATGAATTTGGAATTCAAAATCCAACATGGTTTGTAATAGCTCTTTGAAACTTGACACGATAAAGGAGTTCTCAGTTTTGTCTGTATGGTTTGTTTCCTCTTCAAGTAGCCCTAGGCACAGACTGTGGAAAAGCACTTTCATTGAGAGGGGTTGCCAAGCTTCTAAGAAATAACGAGTTTCCGAAATACCAGGAAATATATTTTCACCCAATCTTGATGATACTTTGTGGTAATGACAAGTACACAAATCCCACTTGGCTCACCAAATTTTGTTCTTCTTGGTTGAAGCGTTCGTCTACAGTAGCAGTTTTTATTTTTAGGTTTCACTCTGTTCTCTCCTACATAGATAGATGAATTTGGAACTCTAAATCCAACATGGTTTGTAGTAGCTCTTTGAATCTTGTCAAAATATAAGAGTTCTCAGTTTTGTCTCTATGGTTTGTTTCCCCTTCAAGTAGCCCTAGGCACAGACTGTGGATAAGCACTTTCATTGAGAGGGGTTGCCAAGCTTCTAAGAAATATCGAGTTTCTGAAATACTAGCAAATATTTTTTTTTCCCAATCTTGATGATACTTGGTGGTGATGATCGGTCCACAAATCCCACATGGCTCACCAATTTTTGTTTTTCTAGATTGAAGCGTTAGTCACAGTAGCAGTTTTTATGTTTAGGTTTCACTCTGTTCTCTGCTATATAGATAGATGAATTTGGAACTCTAAATCCAGTATGGTTTGCAGTAGCTCTTTGAAACTTGACAAAATAAAGTAGTTCTCAGTTTTGTCTCTATGTTTTGTTTCCTTTTCAAGTAGTCCCAGGCACCGACTGTGGAAAAGCACTTTCATTGAGAGGGGTTGCCAAGCTTCTAAGAAATAACGAGTTTCCGAACTACCAGCAAATATTTTTTCACTGAATCTTGATGATACTTGGTGGTAATGATCTGTACACAAATCCCACTTGATTCACCAAATTTTGTTCTTCTAGTTTGAAGCATTCGTTTACAGTAGCAGTTTTTATTTTAAGGTTTCACTCTGTTCTCTCCTATATAGATAGAAAAATTTGGAACTCTAAATCCAACATGGTTTGTAGTAGCTCTTTGAAACTTGACAAAATAAAGGAGGTCTCAGTTTTGTCTCTATGGATTATTTCCTCTTTAAGTAGCCCTAGACAATGACTGTGGAAAAGCTCTTTCATTGAGAGGGGTTGCCAAGCTTCCAAAAAATTACGAGTTTCAGAAATACCAGCAAATATTTTTTTTACCCAATGTTGATGATACTTGGTGGTAATGATCAGTACACAAATCCCACTTGGCTCACCAAATTTTGTTCTTCTAGGTTGAAGCATTCGTCTACAGTAGCAGTTTTTATGTTTAGGTTTCACTCTGTTCTCTGCTATATAGATAGATGAATTTGGAACTCTAAATCCAACATGATTTGTTTGGCTGTTTGAAACTTGATAAAATAAAGGAGGTCTCAGTTTTGTCTCTATGGATTGTTTCCTCTTTAAGTAGCCCTAGGAAATGACTGTGGAAAAGCACTTCCATTGAAAGGGGTTGCCAAGCTTCCAATAAATTACGAGTTTCCGAAATACCAGCAAATATTTCTTCACCCAATGTTGATGATACGTGGTTGTAATGACAAGTACACAAATCCCACTTGGCTCACCAAATTTTGTTCTCTTTAGGTTGAAGCGTTCGTTTACAGTAGCAGTTTTTATTTTTAGGTTTTAGTCTCTTCTCTCCTATATATATAGATAAATTTGGAACTCTAAATCCAACATGGTTTGTAGTAGCTCTTTGAAACTTGACAATATAAAGGAGATCTCAGGTTTGTCTCTATGATTTGTTTCCGCTTCATGTAGCCCTAAGCAGAGACTGTGGAAAAGCACTTTCATTGAAAGGGGTAGCCAAGCTTCCAAGAAATTACGAGTTTCCGAAATACCAGCAAATATTTTTTCACCCAATGTTGATGATACGTGGTGGTAATGACAAGTACACAAATCCCACTTGGATCAACAAATTTTGTTCTTCTAGGTTGCAGCGTTCGTTTACAGTAGCAGTTTTTATTTTTAGGTTTCAGTCTGTTCTCTCCTATATAGATAGATGAATTTGGAACTCTAAATCCAACATGGTTTGTAGTAGCTCTTTGAAAGTTGACAAAATAAAGGAGTTCTCAGTTTTGTCTCTATGGTTTGTTTCCTCTTCAAGTAGCCCTAGGCACAGACTGTGGAAAAGCACTTTCATTGAGAGGGTTGCCAGGCTTCTAAGAAATAACGAGTTTCCGAAACACCAGCAAATATTTTCTCACCCAATGTTGATGATACTTGATGGTAATGATCAGTACACAAATCCCACTTGGCTCACCAGATTTTGTTTTTCCTGGGTTGAATCGTTCGTCTACAGTAGCAGTTTTTATATTTAGGTTTCACTCTGTTCTCTCCTATATAGATAGATAAATTTGGAATTCAAAATCCAACATGGTGTGTAATAGCTCTTTGAAACTTGACAAAATAAAGGAGTTCTCACTTTTGTCTGTATGGTTTGTTTCCTCTTCAAGTAGCCCTAGGCACAGACTGTGGAAAAGCACTTTCATTGAGAAGGGTTGCCAAGCTTCTAAGAAATAACGAGTTTCTGAAATACCAGCAAATATTTTTTCACCCAATCTTGATTATACTTGGTGGTGATGATCGGTCCAGAAATCCCACTTGGCTCACCAATTTTTGTTTTTCTAGATTGAAGCGTTCCTCTACAGTAGCAGTTTTTATGTTTAGGTTTCACTCTGTTCTCTGCTATATAGATAGATGAATTTGGAACTCTAAATCCAGTATGGTTTGCAGTAGCTCTTTGAAACTTGACAAAATAAAGTAGTTCTCAGTTTTGTCTCTATGTTTTGTTTCCTCTTCAAGTAGTCGTAGGCAGAGACTGTGGAAAAGCACTTTCATTGAGAGGGGTTGCCAAGCTTCTAAGAAACAACGAGTTTCCGAAATACCAGCAAATATTTTTTCACCGAATCTTGATGATACTTGGTGGTAATGATCAGCACACATTTCCCACTTGGCTTACCAAATTTTGTTCTTCTAGGTTGAAGCGTTCGTTTACAGTAGCAGTTTTTATTTTAGGTTTCACTCTGTTCTCTCCGATATAGATAGATGAATTTGGAACTCTAAATCCAACATGGTTTGTAGTAGCTCTTTGAAACTTGAAAAAATAAAGGAGTTCTCAGTTTTGACTATATGGATTGTTTCCTCTTCAAGTCTCCCTTGGCACTGACTGTGGAAAAGAAATTTCACTGATAGGGTTCGCCAAGCTTCTAAGAAATAACGAGTTTCCGAAATACCAGCAAATATTTTTTCACCGAATCTTGATGATACTTGGTGGTGATGATCGGTAAACAAATCCCACTTGGCTCACCAAATTTGTTTTTCTAGGTTGAAGCATTCGGCTATTGTAGCAGTTTTTACATTTAGGTTTCCCTCTGTTCTCTCCTATATAGATAGATGAATTTGGAACTCTAAATCCAACATGGTTTGCAGTAGCTCTTTAAAACTTGACAAAATAAAGTAGCTCTCAGTTTTGTCTCTATGTTTTGTTTCCTCTTCAAGTAGTCCTAGGCACAGACTGTGGAAAAGCTCTTTCATTAAGAGGGGTTGCCAGCTTCTAAGAAATAACGAGTTTCCGAAATACCAGCAAATATTTTTTCACCGAATCTTGATGATACATGGTGGTAATCATCAGTACACAAATCCCACTTGGCTCACCAAATGTTGTTCTTCTAGTTTGAAGCATTCGTTTACAGTAGCAGTTTTTATTTTTAGGTTTCACTCTGTTCTCTCCGATATAGATAGATGAATTTGGAACTCTAAATCCAACATGGTTTGTAGTAGCTCTTTGAAACTTGACAAAATAAAGGAGTTCTCAGTTTTGTCTCTATGTTTTGTTTCCTTTTCAATTAGTCCCAGGCACAGACTGTGGAAAAGCACTTTCATTGAGAGGGGTTGCCAAGCTTCTAAGAAATAACGAGTTTCCGAAATACCAGCAAATATTTTTTCACCGAATCTTGATGACACTTGCTGGTAATGATCACTACACAAATCCCACTTGGCTTACCAAATATTGTTCTTCTAGGTTGAAGCGTTCGTTTACAGTAGCAGTTTTTATTTTTAGGTTTTACTCTGTTCTCTCTTACATAGATAGATGAATTTGGAACTCTAATCCAAAATGGTTTGTAGTAGCTCTTTGAAACTTGACAAAATAAAGGAGTTCTCAGTTTTGTCTATATGGATTGTTTCCTCTTCAAGTAGCCCTAGGCACTGAGTGTGGAAAAGAACTTTAATTGAGAGGGGTTGCCAAGCTTCTAAGAAATAACGAGTTTCCGAAATACCAGCAAATATTTTTTAACCGAATCTTCATGATACTTGGTGGTGATGATCGGTACACAAATCACACTTGGGTCAATAAATTTTGTTCTTCTAGGTTGAAGCGTTCGTCTACAGTAGCAGTTTTTATATTTAGGTTTCACTCTGTTCTTTCCTAAATAGATAGATGAATTTGGAATTCTAAATCCAACATGGTTTGTAGTAGCTCTTTGAAACTTGACAAAAGAAAAGAGTTCTCAGTTTTGTCTCTGTGGTTTGTTTCCTCTTCAAGTAGCCCTAGGCAAAGACTGTGGAAAAGCACTTTCATTGAGAGCGGTTGCCAAGCTTCCAAGAAATAACGAGTTTCTGAAATAACAGCAAATATTTTTTCACCCAATCTTGATTATACTTGGTGGTAATGATCAGTATACAAATCCCATTTGGCTCACCAAATTTTGTTCTTCCAGGTTGAAGAGTTCGACTACAGTAGCAGTTTTTAGGTTTAGGTTTCACTCTGTTCTCTCGTATATAGATACATGAATTTGGAACTCTAAATCCAACATGGTTTGTAGTGGCTCTTTGAAACCTGACAAAATAAAGGAGTTCTCAGTTTTGTCGCTATGGTTTGTTTCCTCTTCAATAGCCCCAGGCACAAACGGAGGAAAAGCACTTTCATTGAAATGGGTTGCCAAGCTTCCAAGAAATTACGAGTTTTCGAAATACCCGCAAATATTTTTCACCCAATCTTGATGATACTTTGTGGTAATGATCAGTTCACAAATCCCACTTGGATCACCAAATTTTGTTCTTCTAGGTTGAAGCGTTCGTCTACAGGAGCAGTTTTTATGTTTAGGTTTCACTCTGTTCTCTGTTATATAAATAGATGAATTTGGAACTCTATATCGAACATGGTTTGTAGTAGCTCTTTGAAACTTGACAAAATAAAGGAGTTCTCAGTTTTGTCTCTATGATTGGTTTCCGCTTCAAGTAGCCCTAAGCATTGACTGTGGAAAAGCACTTTCATTGAGAGGGGTTGCCAAGCTTCCAAGAAATTACGAGTTTCCAAAATAATAGCAAATATTTTTTCACCCAATCTTGATTATACTTGGTGTTAATGATCAGTACACAAATCCCATTTGGCTCACCAAATTTTGTTCTTCTAGCTTGAAGAGTTCGTCTACAGTAGCAGTTTTTATGTTTAGGTTTCACTCTGTTCTCTGCTATATAGATAGATGAATTTGGAACTCTAAATCCAACATGGTTTGTAGTGGCTCTTTGAATCTTGACAAAATAAAGGAGTTCTCAGTTTTGTCTCTATGGTTTGTTTCCTCTTCAAGTAGCCCCAGGCACAAACGGAGGAAAAGCACTTTCATTGAGAGGGGTTGCCAAGCTTCCAAGAAATTACGAGTTTCCGAAATACCAGCAAATATTTTTTCACCCAATCTTGATGATACTTGGTGGTAATGATCAGTTCACAAATCCCACTTGGATCACCAAATTTTGTTCTTCTTGGTTGAAGCGTTCGTTTACAGTAGCACTTTTTATGTTTATGTTTCACTCTGTTCTCTGCTATATAGATAGATGAATTTGGAACTCTAAATCCAACATGGTTTGTAGTGGCTCTTTGAAACTTGACAAAATAAAGGAGTTCTCTGTTTTTTCTCTATGGTTTGTTTCCTCTTCAAGTAGCCCTAGGCACAGACGGTGGATACGCACATTCCTTGAGAGGGGTTGCCAAGGTTCCAAGAAATTACGAGTTTCCGAAATACCAGCAAATATTTTTTCACCCAATCTTAATGATACTTGGTGTTTACGATCGGTACACAAATCCCACTTGACTCACCAAATTTTGTTCTTCTATGTTGAAGCATTCGTTTTCAGTAGCAGTTTTTATTTTTAGGTTTCACTCTGTTCTCTCTATATAGATAGATGAATTTGGAACTCTAAATTCAACATGGTTTGTAGTAGCTCTTTGAAACTTGAAAAAATAAAGGAGTTCTCAGTTTTGTCTCTATGGTTTTTTTCCTCTTCAAGTACCCCTAGAAACAGACTGTGGAAAAGCACTTTCATTGAGTGGGGTTGCCAAGCTTCTAATAAATAACGAGTTTCCTAATTACCAGCAAATATTTGTTCACCCAATCTTGATGATACTTTGTGGTGAAGATCGGTACACAAATCCCACTTGGCTCACCAAATTTTGATCTTCTACTTTGACGCGTTCGTCTACAGTAGCAGTTTTTATATTTTGATTTCACTCTGTTCTCTCCTATATTGATAGATGAATTTGGAACTCTAAATCCAACCTGGTTTGTAGTAGCTCCTTGAAACTTGACAAAATAAAGGAGTTCTCAGTTTTGTCTCTATGGTTTGTTTCATCATCAAGTAGGCCTAGGCACAGAGTGTGAAAAGAACTTTCATTGAGAGGGGTTGCCAAGCTTCTAAGAAAAAACTAGTTTCCGAAATACCAGCAAATATTTTTTCACCCAAGCTTGATGATACTTGGTGGTAATGATCAGTACACAAATCCCACTTGCTCACCAAATTTTGTTCTTCTAGGTTGAAGCGTTCGTCTACAGTAGCAGTTTTTGTGTTTAGGTTTCAGTCTGTTCTTTCCTATATAGATAGATGAATTTGGAACTCCAAATCCAACATGATTTATAGTAGGTCTTTGAAACTTGACAAAGTAAAGGAGTTCTCAGTTTTGCCTCTATGGTTTGTTTCCTCATTAAGTAGGCCTAGGCACAGACTGTGGAAAAGCACTTTCATTGAGAGGGGTTGCCAAGCTTCTAAGAAATAACGATTTTCCGAAATACCAGCAAATATTTTTTCACCCAATCTTGATGATACTTGGTGGTAATGATCAGAACATAAATCCCACTTGGTTCACCAAATTTTGATCTTCTACGTTGACGCGTTCATCTACAGTAGCAGTTTTTATATTTAGGTTTCACTCTGTTCTCTCCTATATAGATAGATGAATTTGGAACTGCTAAATCCAACATGGTTTGTAGTAGCTCTTTGAAAGTTGACAAAATAAAGGAGTTCTCAGTTTTGTCTCTATGATTTGTTTCCTCTTCAAGTAGCCCTAAGCAGACTGTGGAAAAGCACTTTCATTGAGAGGGGTTGCCAAGCTTCCAAGAAATTACGAGTTTCTGAAATATCAGCAAATATTTTTTCACCCAATGTTGATGATATGTGGTGGTCAGTGAAAGTACACAAATCCCACTTGACTCACCAAATTTTGTTCTTCTAGGTTGAAGCGTTCGTTTACAGTAGCAGTTTTTATTTTTAGGTTTCACTCTGTTCTCTCCTATATAGATAGATGAATTTGGAACTCTAAATCTAACATGGTGTGTAATAGCTCTTTGAAACTTGACAAAATAAAAGAGTTCTCAGTTTTGTCTCTATGATTGTTTTCTGCTTCATGTAGCCCTCAGCAGAGACTGTGGAAAAGCACTTTCATTGAAAGGGGTTGCCAATCTTCCAAGAAATTACAAGTTTCCGAAATACCAGCCAATATTTTTTCACCCAATGTTGATGACACGTGGTGGTAATGACAAGTACACAAATCCCACTTGGCTCACCAAATTTTGTTCTTCTAGGTTGAAGCGTTAGTTTACAGTAGCAGTTTTCGTTTTTAGTTTTCACTCTGTTCTCTCCTATATAGATAGATTAATTTGGAACTCTAAATCCAACATGGTTTGTAGTAGCTCTTTGAAAGTTGACAAAATAAAGGAATTCTCAGTTTTGTCTCTATGGCTTGTTTCCTCTTCAAGTAGCCCAAGGCACAGACTGTGGAAAAGCACTGTCATTGAGAGGGGTTGCCAAGCTTCTAAGAAATAACGAGTTTCCGAAATACCAGCAAATATTTTTTCACCCAATGTTGATGATACTTGCTGGTAATGATCAGTACACAAATCCCACTTGGCTCACCAAAATTTGTTCCTCTGCGTTTAATCGTTGGTCTACAGTAGCAGTTTTTATATTTAGGTTTCACTCTTTTCTCTCCTATATATATAGATGAATTTGGAACTCTAAATCCAACATGGTGTGTAATAGCTCTTTGAAATTTTACAAAATAAAGGAGTTCTCAGTATTGTCTCTATGGTTTGTTTCCTCTTCAAGTCGCCCTAGGCACAGACTGTGGAAAAGCAGTTTCATTGAGAGGGGTTGCCAAGCTTCTAAAAAATAACGAGTTTCCGAAATACCAGCAAATATTTTTCATCCAATCTTGATGATACTTGGCAATAATGATCGGTACACAAATCCCACTTGACTCACCAAATTTTGTTCTTCTATGTTGATGCGTTCGTCTACAGTAGCAGTTTTTGTATTTAGGTTTCACTCTGTTCTCTCCTATGTAGATAGATGAATTTGCTACTCTAAATCCAATATGGTTTGTAGTAGCTCTTTGAAACTTGACAAAATAAAGGAGTTCTCAGTTTTGTCTGTATGGTTTGTTTCCTCTTCAAGTAGCCCTAGGCACAGACTGTGGAAACGTACTTTCATTGAGAGAGGTTGCCAAGCTTCTAAGAAATAACGAGTTTCCGAAATACCAGCAAATATTTTTTAACCCAATGTCGATGATACTTGGTGGTAATGATCTGTACACAAATGGCACTTGGCTCACCAAATTTTGTTCTTCAACTTTGAAGCATTCGTCTACAGGAGCAATTATAATATTTAGGTTTCACTCTGTTCTATCCTATATAGATAGATGGATTTGGAACTCTAAATCCAACATGGTGTGTATTAGCTCTTTGAAACTTGACAAAATAAAGGAGTTCTCAGTTTTGTCTCTACGATTTGTTTCCACTTCATGTAGCCCTAAGCAGAGACTGTGGAAAAGCACTTTCATTGAAAGGGTTTGCCATGGTTCTAAGAAATTACGAGTTTCTGAAATAGCAGCAAATATTTTTTCACCCAATGTTGATGATACGTGGTGGTAATGACAAGTCCACAAATACCACTTGGCTAACCAAATTTACTTCTTCTACGTTGATGCGTTCGTTTACAGTAGCAGTTTTTATTTTTAGGTTTCACTCTGTTCTCTCCTATCTAGATAGATGAATTTGGAACTCTAAATTCAACATGATTTGTAGTAGCTCTTTGAAACTTGACAATATAAAGGAGTTCTCAGTTTTGTCTCTATGGTTTGTTTCATCTTCAAGTAGCCCTGGCACAGACTGTGGAAAAGCACTTTCATTGAGAGGGGTTGCCAAGCTTTTGAGAAATAACGAGTTTCTGAAATACAGGCAAGTATTTTTTCACCCAATCTTGATGATACTTGGTGGTGATGATCTGTCCACAAATCCCACTTGGCTCACCAATTTTGTTTTTCTATGTTGATGCGTTCGTCTACAGTAGCAGTTTTTGTATTTAGGTTTCACTCTGTTCTCTCCTATATTGATAGATGAATTTGCTACTCTAAATCCAATATGGTTTGCAGTAGCTCTTTGAAACTTGACAAAATAAAGTAGTTCTCAGTTTTGTCTCTATGTTTTGTTTCCTCTTCAAGTAGTCCTAGGCACAGTCTGTGGAAAAGCATTTCATTGAGAGGGGTTGCCAAGCTTCTAAGAAATAACGAGTTTCCGAAATACCGGCAAATATTTTTTCACCCAATCTTGATGATACTTGCTGGTAATGATCAGTACACAAATCCACTGGCTTACCAAATTTTGTTCATCTAGGTTGAAGCGTTCATTACAGTAGCAGTTTATATTTTTAGTTTTCCCTCTGTTCTACATAGATAGATGAATTTGGAACTCTAAATCTAACATGGTTTGTAGTAGCTCTTTGAAACTTGACAAAATAAAGCAGTTCTCAGTTTTGTCTCTATGATTTGTTTCCACTTCATGTAGCCCTAAGCAGAGACTGTGGAAAAGCACTTTCATTGAAAACTGTTGCCAAGATTCCAATAAATTACGAGTTTCCGAAATAGCAGCAAATGTTTTTTCACCCAATCCTGATGATACGTGGTGGTCATGAAAAGTACACAAATCCCACTTGGCTCACCGAATTTTGTTCTTCTAGGTTGAAGCGTTATTTTACAGTAGCAGTTTTTATTTTTGGTATCACTCTGTTCTCTCCTATATATATAGATGAATTTGGAACACTAAATTCATAATGGTTTGTAGTAGCTCTTTGAAAGTTGACAAAATAAACGAGTTCTCAGTTTTGTCTCCATGGTTTGTTTCCTGTTCAAGTAGCCCTAGGCACAGACTGTGGAAAAGCACTTTCATTGAGAGGCGTTGCCAAGCTTCTAAGAAACAACGAGTTTCCGAAATACCAGCAAATATTTTTTCACCCAATGTTGATGATACTTGGTGGTAATGATCAGTACACAAATACCACTTGGCTCACCAAATTTTGTTCTTCTGGGATGAAGCGTTCGTCTACAGTAGCAGTTTTTATATTTAGGTTTCACTCTGTTCTCTCCTAAATAGGTAGATGAATTTGGAACTCTAAATCCAAAATGGTGTGTAATAGCTCTTTGAAACTTGACAAAGTAAAGGAGTTCTCAGTTTTGTCTGATGGTTTGTTTCCTCTTCATGTCGCGCTAGTCACAGACTGTGGAAAGGAACTTTCAATTAGAGGGCTTGCCAAGCTTTTAAGAAATAACGAGTTTCCGAAATACCAGCAAATATTTTTTCACCCAATCTTGATGATACTTGGTGGTAATGATCAGTACACAAATCCCACTTGGCTCACCAAATTTTGTTCTTCTAGGTTGAAGCGTTCGTCTACAGTAGCAGTTTTTGTATTTAGGTTTCAGTCTGTTCTCTCCTTTATAGAAAGATGAATTTGGAACTATAAATCCAACATGGTTTGTAGTAGCTCTTAGAAACTTGACAAAATAAAGGAGTTCTCAGTTTTTTCTCTATGGTTGGTTTCCTCTTCAAGTAGCCCTAGGCACAGACTGTGGAAAAGCACTTTTATTGAGAGGGGATGCCAAGCTTCTAAGAAATAACGAGTTTCCGAAATACCAGCAAATGTTTTTTCACGCAATCTTGATGACACTTGGTGGTAATGATCAGTACACAAATCCCACTTGGCTCACCAAATTTTGTTCTTCTAGGTTGAAGCGCTCGTCTACAGCAGCAGTTTTTATATTTAGGTTTCACTCTGTTCTCTCCTATATAGATAGATGATTTTGGAACTCTAAATCCAATATGGTTAGTAGTAGCTCTTTGAAACTTGACAAAATAAAGGAGTTCTCAGATTTGTCTCTATGGTTTGTTTCCTTTCAAGTAGCCCTAGGCACAGACTGTGGAAAAGCACTTTCATTTAGAGGGGTTGCCAAGCTTCTAAGAAATAACGAGTTTCCGAAATACCAGCTAATATTTTTTCACCCAATCTTGATGATACTTGGTGGTAATGATTGTTACACAAATGCCACTTGACTTACCAAATTTGGTTCTTCTAGGTTGAAGCGTTCGTTTACAGTAGCAGTTTATATTTTTAAGTTCCCTCTGTTCTCTCCTAAATAGATAGATGAATTTGGAACTCTTAATACAACATGTTTTGTAGTAGCTCTTTGAAACATGACAAAATAAAGGAGTTCTCAATTTTGTCTCTATGGTTTGTTTCCTCTTCAAGTAGACCTAGGCACAGACTGTGTAAAAGCACTTTCATGGAGAGGGGTTGCCAAGCTTCTAAGAAATAACGAGTTTCCGAAATACCAGCAAATATTTTTTCACCCAATCTTGATGATACTTGGTGGTAATGATCAGTACATAAATCCCACTTGGCTCACCAAATTTTGATCTCCTACGTTGACGCGTTCGTCTACAGTAGCAGTTTATATATTTAGATTGCACTCTGTTCTCTCCTATATAGACAGATGAATTTGGAACTCTAAATCCTATATGGTTTGTAGTAGCTCTTTGAAACTTGACAAAATAAAGGTGTTCTCAGTTTTGTCTCTATGATTTGTTTCCGCTTCAAGTAGCCCTAAGGAGAGACTGTGGGAAAGCAGTTTCATTGAGAGGGGTTGCCAAGCTTCCAAGAAACTACGATTTTCCGAAATACCAGCAAATATTTTTTCACCCAATCTTGATGATACTTGGTGGTAATGATCAGTACATAAATCCCACTTGGCTCACCAAATTTTGATCTTCTACTTTTACGCGTTCGTCTACAGTAGCAGTTTTTATATTTAGATTTCAGTCTGTTCTCTCCTATATTGATAGATGAATTTGGAACTCTAAATCCAACCTGGTTTGTAGTAGCTCCTTGAAACTAGACAAAATAAAAGAGTTCTCAGTTTTGTCTCTATGGTTTGTTTCATCATCAAGTAGGCCTAGGCACAGAGTGTGAAAAGAACTTTCATTGAGAGGGGTTGCCAAGCTTCTAAGAAAAAACTAGTTTCCGAAATACCAGCAAATATGTTTTCACCCAAGCTTGATGATACTTGGTGGTAATGATCAGTACACAAATCCCACTTGGCTCACCAAATTTTGTTCTTCTAGGTTGAAGCGTTCGTCTACAGTAGCAGTTTTTGTGTTTAGGTTTCAGTCTGTTCTCTCCTATATAGATAGATGAATTTGGAACTCTAAATCCAACATGATTTGTAGTAGGTCTTTTAAACTTGACAAAGTAAAGGAGTTCTCAGTTTTGCCTCTATGGTTTGTTTCCTCATCAAGTAGGCCTAGGCACACACTGTGGAAAAGCACTTTCATTGAGAGGGGTTGCCAAGCTTCTAAGAAATAAGGAGTTTCCGAAATACCAGCAAATATTTTTTCACCCAAACTTGATGATACTTGGTGGTAATGATCAGAACATAAATCCCACTTGGTTCACCAAATTTTGATCTTCTACGTTGACGCGTTCATCTACAGTAGCAGTTTTTATATTTAGATTTCACTCTGTTCTCTCCTATATAGAAAGATGAATTTGGAACCCTACATCCAACATGGTTTGTAGTAGCTCTTTGAAACTTGACAAAATAATGGAGTTCCCAGTTTTGTCTCTATGGTTTGTTTCCTCTTCAAGTAGCCCTGGGCACAGACTGTGTAAAAGCACTTTCATTCAGAGGGGTTGCCAAGCTTCTAAGAAATTACGAGTTTCCCAAATACTAGCAAATATTTTTTCACCCAATCTTGATGATATTTGGAGGTAATGATCAGTACACAAGTCCCACTTGGCTCACCAAATTTTGTTTTCTAGTTTAAAGCGTTCGTCTACAGTAGCAGTTTTTATTATTAGGTTTCACTCTGTTGTCTCCTATATAGATAGATGAATTTGGAACTCTAAATCCAACATGGTTTGTAGTAGCTCTTTGAAACTTGACAAAATAAAGGAGTTCTCAATTTTGTCTCTTTGATTTTTTCCGCTTCATGTAGCCCTAAGCAGAGACTGTGCAAAAGCACTTTCATTGAAAAAGATTGACACGCTTCCAAGATATTACGAGTTTCCGAAATACCAGCAAAGGTTTTTTCACCCTATGTTGATCATACGTGGTGGTAATGACAAGTACACAAATACCAATGGCTCACCAAATTTTGTTCTTCTATGTTGAAGCGTTCTTCACAGTAGCAGTTTTAATTTCATGGATTCACTCTGTCCTCCTCAATATAGATAGATGAATTTTGAACTCTATCCAACATGGTTTGTAGTAGGTCTTTGAAATTGACAAAATAAAGAAGTTATCAGTTTTTTCTCTATGGTTTGTTTCTCCTTCAAGTAGCCCTAGGCACAGACTTTGGAAAAGCACTTTCATTGAAAGGGGTTTCCAAGCTTCCAAGAAATTACGAGTTTCCGAACTACCAGCAAATATTTTTTGACCCTATGTTGATCATACGTGGTGGTAATGACAAGTACACAAATCCCACTTGGCTCACCAAATTTTGTTCTTCTTTGTTGAAGCGTTCGTTTCCAGTAGCAGTTTCAATTTTTAGGTTTCACTTTGTTCTCTCCTATATACATAGATGAATTTTTAACTCTAAATCCAACATGGTTTGTAGTAGCTCTTTGAAACTTGACGAAATAAAGGAGTTCTCAGTTTTGTCTCTATGGTTTGTTTCCTCTTCAAGTAGCCCTAGGTACAGACTGTGGAAAAGCACTTTCATTGAGAGGGGTTGCCAATCTTCTAAGAAATAACGAGTTTCTGAAATACCAGCAAATATTTTTTCACCCAATCTTGATGATACTTGGTGATAATGATCAGTACTCCAATCCCACTTGGCTCAACATATTTTTATCCTCTAGGTTGAAGCGTTCGTTTACAGTAGCAGTTGTTATTTTTAGGTTTCCCTCTGTTCTCTCCTATAAAGATAGATGATTTTGGAACTCTAAATTCAACATGGTGTGTAACAGCTCTTTGAAAGTTGACAAAATAAACGAGTTCTCAGTTTTGTCTCTATGATTTGTTTCCGCTTCTTGTAGCCCTAAGCAGAAACTGTGGGAAAGCACTTTCATTGAAAGGGGTTGCCAAGCTTCCAAGAAATTATGAGTTTCCGAAATAGCAGCAAATATTTTTTTACCAAATATTGATGATACGTTGTGGTAATGACAAGTACACAATTCCCACTTGGCTCACCAAATTTTGTTCTTCTAGGTTGAAGCGTTCCTTTACAGTAGCAGTTTTTATTTTTAGGTTTCACTCTCTTCTCTCCAATATAGATAGATGAATTTGGAACTCTAAATCCAACATGGTTTGTAGTAGCTCTTTGAAACTTGACAAAATAAAGGAGTTCTCAGTTTTGTCTCTATGATTTGTTTCCGCTTCATTTAGCCCTAAGCAGAGACTGTGGAAAAGCACGTTCATTGAAAGGGGTTGCCAAGCTTCCAAGAAATTACGAGTTTCTGAAATACCAGCAAATATTTTTTCACCCAATGTTGATGATATGTGTTTGTAGTGACAAGTACACAAATCCCATTTGGCTCACCAAATTTTGTTCTTCTAGGTTGAAGCGTTCGTTTACAGTAGCAGTTTTTATTTTTAGGTTTCACTCTGTTCTCTCCTATATAGATTGATGAATTTGGAACTCTAAATCTAACATGGTGTGTAATAGCTCTTTGAAACTTGACAAAATAAAAGAGTTCTCAGTTTTGTCTCTATGATAGTTTTCTGCTTCATGTAGCCCTCAGCAGAGACTGTGGAAAAGCACTTTCATTGAAAGGGGTTGCCAATCTTCCAAGAAATTACGAGTTTCCGAAATACCAGCCAATATTTTTTCACCCAATGTTGATGATACGTGGTGGTAATGACAAGTACACAAATCCCACTTGGATCAAAAAATTTTGTTCTTCTAGGTTGAATCGTTAGTTTACAGTAGCAGTTTTCATTTTTAGGTTTCACTCTGTTCTCTCCTATATAGATAGATTAATTTGGAACTCTAAATCCAACATGGTTTGTAGTAGCTCTTTGAAAGTTGACAAAATAAAGAAATTCTCAGTTTTGTCTCTATGGCTTGTTTCCTCTTCAAGTAGCCCAAGGCACAGACTGTGGAAAAGCACTCTCATTGAGAGGGGTTGCCAAGCTTCTAAGAAATAACGAGTTTCCGAAATACCAGCAAATATTTTTTCACCCAATGTTGATGATACTTGCTGGTAATGATCAGTACACAAAACCCACTTGGCTCACCAAAATTTGTTCTTCTGGGTTGAATCGTTGGTCTACAGTAGCAGTTTTTATATTTAGGTTTCACTCTTCTCTCTCCTATATATATAGATGAATTTGGAACTCTAAATCTAACATGGTGTGTAATAGCTCTTTGAAATTTTACAAAATAAAGGAGTTCTCAGTTTTGTCTCTATGGTTTGTTTCCTCTTCAAGTCGCCCTAGGCACAGACTGTAGAAAAGCAGTTTCATTGAGAGGGGTTGCCAAGCTTCTAAGAAATAACTTGTTTCGAAATACCAGCAAATATTTTTTCACCCAATGTTGATGATATGTGTTGGTAGTGACAAGTACACAAATCCCAATTGGCTCACCAAATTTTGTTCTTCTAGGTTGAAGCGTTAGTTTACAGTAGCAGTTTTCGTTTTTAGGTTTCACACTGTTCTCTCCTATATAGATAGATTAATTTGGAACTCTAAATCCAACATGGTTTGTAGTAGCTCTTTGAAAGTTGACAAAATAAAGGAATTCTCAGTTTTGTCTCTATGGCTTGTTTCCTCTTCAAGTAGCCCTAGGCACAGACTGAGGAAAAGCACTTTCATTGAGAGGGGTTGCCAAGCTTCTAAGAAATAAGGAGTTTCCGAAATATCAGCAAATATTTTTTCACCCAATCTTGATGATCCTTGGTGGTCATGATTGGTAAACAAATCCCACTTGACTCACCAAATTTTGTTCTTCTAGGATTAAGCGTTCTTTTACAATAGCAGTTTATATTTTTAGTTTTCCCTCTGTTCTCTCTTGTACAGATAGATGAATTTGGAACTCTAAATCCAACATGGTTTATAGTAGCTCTTTGAAACTTGACAAACAAAGGAGTTCTCAGTATTGTCTCTATGATTTGTTTCCACTTCATGTAGCCCTAAGCAGAGAATGTGGAAAAGCAATTTAATTGAAAGGGGTTGCCAAGCTTCCAATAAATTACGTGTATCCGAAATACCAGCAAATATTTTTTCAACCAATGTTGATGATACTTGGTGGTAATGATCAGTACACAAATCCCACTTGGCTCACCATATTTTGTTCTTCTGGGTTAAAGCGTTCATCTTCAGTAGCAGTTTTTATAATTAGGTTTCACTCTGTGCTCTCCTACATAAATAGATGAATTTGGAACTCTAAATCCAACATGGTGTGTAATAGCTCTTTGAAACTTGACAAAGTAAAGGAGTTGTCACTTTTTTCTCTACGGTTTGTTTCCTCCTCAAGTCGGCCTAGGCACAGACTGTGGAATAGCATTTTCATTGAGAGGGGTTGCCAAGCTTTTAAGAAATAACGAGTTTCTGAAACCCCAGTAAATATTTTTTCACCCAATCTTGATGATACTTGGTGGTAATGATCAGTACACAAATCCCACTTGGCTCACCAAATTTTGTTCTTCTGGGTTGAAGCGTTCGTCTACAGTAGCAGTTTTATATTTACGTTTCGCTCTGTTCTCTCCTACATAGATACATGAATTTGGAACTCTAAATCCAACGTGGTGTGTAATCGCTCTTTGAAACTTGACAAAGTAAAAGAGTTCTCAGTTTTGTCTCTATGGTTTGTTTCCTCTTGAAGTCGCCCTAGGCACAGATTGTGGAAAAGCACTATCATTGAGGGGTTGCAAAGCTTTAAAGAAATAACGAGTTTCCGAAATACCAGCAAATATTTTTTCACCCAATGTTGATGATATGTGGTGGTAATGACAAGTACAGAAATCCCACGTGGCTCACCAAATTTTCTTCTTCTAGGTTGAAGCGTTCATTTACAGTAGCAGTTTTTATTTTTAGGTTTCACTCTTTTCTCTCCTATATAGATAGATGAATTTTTAACTCTAAATCCAAAATGGTGTGTAATAGCTCTTTGAAACTTGACAAAATAAAGGAGTTTTCAGTTTTGTCTCTATGGTTTGTTTCCTCTTCAAGTCGCCCTAGGCACAGACTGTGGAAAAGCACTTTCATTGAGAGGGGTTGCCAAGGTTTTAAGAAATAACGAGTTTTAGAAATGCCAGCAAATATTTTTTCACCCAATCTTGATGATACTTGGTGGTAATGATCAGTACACAAATCCCAGTTGGCTCACCAAATTTTTTTCTTCTAGGTTGAAGCGTTCGTTTACAGTAGCAGTTTTTATTTTTAGGTTTCATTCTGTTCTCTCCTATATAGATAGATGAATTTGGAACTCTAAATTCAACATGGTTTGCAGTAGCTCTTTGAAACTTGACAAAATAATGGAGTTCTCAGTTTTGTCTCTATGATTTGTTTCCGCTTCATGTACCCTAAGCAGAGACTGTGGAAAAGCAATTTCATTGAAAGGTTTTGCCAAGCTTACAAGAAAATACGAGTTTCCGAAATACCAGCCAATATTTTTTCACCCAATGTTGATGATATGTGGTGGTAATGACAAGTACACAAATCCCACTTGGCTCACCAACTTTTGTTCTTCTTGGTTGAAGCGTTCGTTTACAGTAGCAGTTTTTACTTTTACGTTTCACTCTGTCCTCTCCTATAGAGATAGATGAATTTGGAACTCTAAATCCAACATGGTTTGTAGTAGCTCTTTAAAACTAGACAAAATAAAGGAGTTCTCAGTTTTGTCTCATTGGTTTGTTTCCTCTTCAAGTAGCCCTAGGCACAGACTGTGGAAAAGCACTTTCATTGAGAGGGGTTGCCAAGCTTCTAAGAAATAACGAGTTTCCGAAATACCAGCAAATGTTTTTTCACCCAATGTCGATGATACTTGGTGGTAATGATCTGTTCACAAATCCCACTTGGCTCACCAAATTTTGTTCTTCTACTTTGAAGCGTTCGTCTACAGTAGCAATTTTAATATTTAGGTTTCACTCTGTTCTCTCCTATATAGAAAGATGAATTTGGAACACTAAATCCAACATGGTGTGTATTAGCTCTTTGAAACTTGACAAAATAAAGGAGTTCTCAGTTTTGTCTCTATGATTTGTTTCCGCTTCATGTAGCCCTAAGCAGAGACTGTGCGAAAGCACTTTCAATGAAAGGGGTTGCAAGCTTCTAAGAAATTACGAGTTTCCGAAATAGCAGTAAATATTTTTTCACCCAATGTTGATGACACGTGGTGGTAATGATCGGTACACAAATCCCACTTGGCTCACCAAATTTTCTTCTTCTAGGTTGAAGCGTTCGTTAACAATAGCGGTTTTTATTTTTAGGTTTCACTCTGTTCTCTAATATATAGATAGATGAATTTAAAACTCTAAATCCACCATGGTTTGTAGTAGCTCTTTGAAACTTGACAAAATAAAAGAGTTCTCAGTTTTGTCTCTATGGTTTGTTTCCTCTTCAAGTCGCCCTAGGCACAGACTGTGGAAAAGCACTTTCATTGAGAGGGGTTGCCAAGCTTCTAAGAAAGAACGAGTTACCGAAATACCAGCAAATGTTTTTTCACCCAAACTTGATGATACATGGTGGTAATGATCAGTACACAAATCCCACTTGGCTCACTAAATTGTGTTCTTCTAGGTTGAAGCGTTCGTCCACAGTAGCAGTTTTTATATTTAGGTTTCACTGTGTTCTCTCCTATATAGATAGATGAATTTGGAACTCTAAATCCAACATGGTTTGTATTAGCTCTTTGAAACTTGACAAAATAAAGGAGTTCTCAGTTTTGTCTCTGTTTTGTTTCCTCTTCAAGAAGCCCTAGTCACAGACTGTGAAAAAGAACTTTCATTGAGAGGGGTTGCCAAACTTCTAAGAAATAACGAGTTTCCGAAATTCCAGCAAATATTTTTCACCAAACTTGATGATACTTGGTAGTAATAGTCGGTACACAAAACCCACTTGAATCACCAAATTTTGTTCTTCTAGGATGAAGCGTTTGTTTACAGTAGCAGATTATATTTTTAGTTTCCCTCTGTTCTCTCCTATATACATAGATGAATTTGGAACTCTAAATCCAACATGGTTTGTAGTAGCTCTTTGAAAGTTGACAAAATAAAGGAGTTCTCAGTTTTGTCTCTATTGTTTGTTTCCTCTTCAAGTAGATCTTGGCACAGACTGTGGAAAAGCACTTTCATTGAGAGGGGTTGCCAAGCTTCTAAGAAATAACAAGTTTTCGAAATACCAGCAATAATCTTTTCACCCAATGTTGATGATACTTGGTGGTAATGATCAGTACACAAATCCCACTTGGCTCAACATATTTTGTTCTTCTGGGTTGAAGCATTCGTCTACAGTAGCAGTTTTTATATTTAAGTTTCACTCTGTTCTCTCCTACATAGATATATGAATTTTGAACTCTAAATCCAACATGGTTTGTAGTAGCTCTTTGAAACTTGACAAAGTAAAGGAGTTCTCAGTTTTGTCTCTATGGTTTGTTTCCTCTTCAAGTCGCCCTAGGCACAGACTGTGGAAAAGCACTTTCATTGAGAGGGGTTGCCAAGCTTCTAAAAAATAACGAGTTTCCGAAATACCAGCAAATATTTTTCACCCAATCTTGATGATACTTGGCAGTAATGATCGGTACACAAATCCCACTTGACTCACCAAATTTTGTTCTTCTAGGTTGATGCGTTCGTCTACAGTAGCAGTTTTTATATTTAGGTTCCACTCTGTTCTCTCCTATATTGATAGATGAATTTGGAACTCTAAATCCAACATGGTTTGTAGTAGCTCTTTGAAACTTGACAGAATAAAGGAGTTCTCAGTTTTGTCTCTATGCTTTGTTTCCTCTTCAAGCAGCCCTAGGCACAGACTGTGGAAAACCACTTTCAATGAGAGGGGTTGCCAAGTTTTTAAGAAATAACGAGTTTCCTAAAGAGCAGCAAATCTTTTTTCACCCAATCTTGATGATACTTGGTGGTAATGATCAGTACACAAATCCCAGTTGGCTCACCAAATTTTTTTTTTTCTAGTTTAACGCGTTCGTCTACAGTAGCATTTTTTATATTTAGGTTTCACTCTGTTCTCTCCTATATAGATAGATGAATTTGGAACTCTAAATCCAACATGGTTTGTAGTAGCTCATTGAAACTTGACAAAATAAAGGAGTTCTCAGTTTGGTCTCTATGGTTTGTTTCGTCTTCAAGTAGCCCTAGGCAGAGAGTGTGGAAAATCACTTTCCTTGAGAGGGGATGCCAAGCTTCTAAGAAATAAATAGTTTCGAAATTCCAGCAAATATTTTTTCACCCAATCTTGATGATACTTGGTGGTAATGATCAGTACACAAAACCAACTTGGCTCACCAAATTTTGTTCTTCTAGGTTGAAGCGTTCGTCTGCAGTAGCAGTTTTTATATTAGGTTTCAGAATGTTCTCTCCTATATAGATAGATGAATTTGGAACTCTAAATCCACCATGGTTTGTAGTAGCCCTTTGTAACTTGACAAAATAAGGTAGTTTTCAGTTTTGTCTCTATGATTTGTTTCCGCTTCATTTAGCCCTAAGCAGAGACTGTGGAAAAGCATTTTCATTGAAAGGGGTTGCCAAGCTTCCAAGAAATTACGAGTTTCTGAAATACCAGCAAATATTTTTTCACCCAATGTTGATGATATGTGGTGGTAGTGACAAGTACACAAATCCCAATTGGCTCACCAAATTTTGTTCTACTAGGTTTAAGCGTTCGTTTACAGTAGCAGTTTTTATTTTTAGGTTTCACTCTGTTCTCTCCTATATAGATAGATGAATTTGGAACTCTAAATCTAACATGGTGTGTAATAGCTCTTTGAAACTTGACAAAATAAAAGAGTTCTCAGTTTTGTCTCTATGATTGGTTTCTGCTTCATGTAGCCCTCAGCAGAGATTGTGGAAAAGCACTTTCATTGAGAGGGGTTGCCATGCCTCTAAGAAATAACGAGTTTCCGAAATACCAGCAAATATTTTTCACCCAATCTTGATGATACTTGTTAGTAATGATCGGTACACAAATCCCACTTGACTCACCAAATTTTGTTCTTCTAGGATGATGCGTTCGTTTACAGTAGCAGATTATATTTTTATTTTTCCTCTGTTCTCTCCTATATACATAGATGAATTTGGAACTCTAAATCCAACATGGTTTGTAGTAGCTCTTTGAAAGATGACAAAAGAAAGTAGTTCTAAAATTTGTCTCTATGATTTGTTTCCGCTTCATGTAGCCCTAAGCAGAGACTGTGGAAAAGCATTTTCATTAAAAGGGGTTTACAAGCATCCAAGAAATTACGAGTTTCCGAAATACCAGCAAATATTTTTTCACCCAATGTTGATGATACGTGGTGGTAATGACAAGTACACAAATTCCACTTGGCTCACCAAATTTTGTTTTTCTAAGTTGCAGCATTCGTTTACAGTAGCAGTTTTTACTTTTAGGTTTCACTCTATTCTCTCCTATATAGATAGATGAATTTTAACTCTAAATCCAACATGGTTTGTAGTAGCTCTTTGAAACTTGACAAAATAAAGGAGTTCTCAGTTTTGTCTCTATGGTTTGTTTAGTCTTCAAGTAGCCCTAGGCACAGACTGAGGAAAAGCACTTTCATTGAGAGGGGTTGCCAAGCTTCTAAGAAATAAGGAGTTTTGAAATATCAGCAAATATTTTTTCACCCAATCTTGATGATCCTTGGTGGTCATGATCGGTATACAAATCCCACTTGACTCACCAAATTTTGTTCTTCTAGGATGAAGCGTTCTTTTACAATAGCAGTTTATATTTTTAGTTTTCCCTCTGTTTTCTCCTATACAGAT
Source organism: Callospermophilus lateralis (assembly GCF_048772815.1). Classification (NCBI taxonomy): domain Eukaryota; kingdom Metazoa; phylum Chordata; class Mammalia; order Rodentia; family Sciuridae; genus Callospermophilus; species Callospermophilus lateralis. The sequence goes on along the minus strand of NW_027514130.1, from coordinate 28,699 downwards.
AGATGAATTTGGAACTCTAAATCCAACATGGTTTATAGTAGCTCTTTGAAACTTGACAAAACAAAGGAGTTCTCAGTTTTGTCTCTATGATTTGTTTCCACTTCATGTAGCTCTAAGCAGAGAATGTGGAAAAGCAATTTAATTGAAAGGGGTTGCCAAGCTTCCAATATATTACGTGTATCCGAAATACCAGCAAATATTTTTTCACCCAATGTTGATGATACTTGGTGGTAATGATCAGTACACAAATCCCACTTGGCTCACCATATTTTGTTCTTCTGGGTTAAAGTGTTCGTCTTCCGTAGCAGTTTTTATAATTAGGTTTCACTCTGTGCTCTCCTACATAAATAGATGAATTTGGAACTCTAAATCCAACATGGTGTGTAATAGCTCTTTGAAACTTGACAAAGTAAAGGAGTTGTCACTTTTTTCTCTATGGTTTGTTTCCTCCTCAAGTCGCCCTAGGCACAGACTGTGGAATAGCACTTTCATTGAGAGGGGTTGCCAAGCTTTTAAGAAATAACGAGTTTCCGAAACCCCAGTAAATATTTTTTCACCCAATCTTGATGATACTTGGTGGTAATTATCAGTACACAAATCCCACTTGGCTCACCAAATTTTGTTCTTCTGGGTTGAAGCGTTCGTCTACAGTAGCAGTTTTTATATTTACGTTTCACTCTGTTCTCTCCTACATAGATACATGAATTTGGAACTATAAACCCAACGTGGTGTGTAATCGCTCTTTGAAACTTGACAAAGTAAAGGAGTTCTCAGTTTTGTCTCTATGGTTTGTTTCCTCTTCAAGTCGCCCTAGGCACAGACTGTGGAAAAGTACTTTCATTGAGAGGGGTTGCCAAGCTTCTAAGAAATAACGAGTTTCCGAAATACCAGCAAATATTTTTTAATCCAATGTCGATGATACTTGGTGGTAATGATCTGTACACAAATGGCACTTGGCTCACCAAATTTTGTTCTTCAACTTTGAAGCATTCGTCTACAGTAGCAATTATAATATTTAGGTTTCACTCTGTTCTATCCTATATAGATAGATGGATTTGGAACTCTAAATCCAACATGGTGTGTTTTAGCTCTTTGAAACTTGACAAAATAAAGGAGTTCTCAGTTTTGTCTCTACGATTTGTTTCCACTTCATGTAGCCCTAAGCAGAGACTGTGGAAAAGCACTTTCATTGAAAGGGTTTGCCAAGGTTCTAAGAAATTACGAGTTTCTGAAATAGCAGCAAATATTTTTTCACCCAATGTTGATGATACGTGGTGGTAATGACAAGTCCACAAATCCCACTTGGCTCACCAAATTTACTTCTTCTACGTTGATGCGTTCGTTTACAGTAGCAGTTTTTATTTTTAGGTTTCACTCTGTTCTCTCCTATATAGATAGATGAATTTGGAACTCTAAATTCAACATGATTTGTAGTAGCTCTTTGAAAGTTGACAAAATAAAGGAGTTCTCAGTTTTGTCTCTATGGTTTGGTTCCTCTTCAAGTAGCCCTGGCACAGAATGTGGAAAAGCACTTTCATTGAGAGGGGTTGCCAAGCTTTTGAGAAATAACGAGTTTCTGAAATACAGGCAAGTATGTTTTCACCCAATCTTGATGATACTTGGTGGTGATGATCTGTCCACAAATCCCACTTGGCTCACCAATTTTTGTTTTTCTATGTTGAAGCGTTCGTCTACAGTAGCAGTTTTTGTATTTAGGTTTCACTCTGTTCTCTCCTATATAGATAGATGAATTTGCTACTCTAAATCCAATATGGTTTGCAGTAGCTCTTTGAAACTTGACAAAATAAAGTAGTTCTCAGTTTTGTCTCTATGTTTTGTTTCCTCTTCAAGTAGTCCTAGGCACAGTCTGTGGAAAAGCATTTCATTGAGAGGGGTTGCCAAGCTTCTAAGAAATAACGAGTTTCCGAAATACCGGCAAATATTTTTTCACCCAATCTTGATGATACTTGCTGGTAATGATCAGTACACAAATCCCACTGGCTTACCAAATTTTGTTCATCTAGGTTGAAGCGATCGTTTACAGTAGCAGTTTATATTTTTAGTTTTCCCTCTGTTCTACATAGATAGATGAATTTGGAACTCTAAATCCAACATGGTTTGTAGTAGCTCTTTGAAACGTGACAAAATAAAGGAGTTCTCAGTTTTGTCGCCATGGTTTGTTTCCACTTCATGTAGCCCTAAGCAGAGACTGTGGAAAAGCACTTTCATTGAAAACTGTTGCCAAGATTCCAATAAATTACCAGTTTCCGAAATAGCAGCAAATGTTTTTTCACCCAATCCTGATGATACGTGGTGGTCATGAAAAGTACACAAATCCCACTTGGCTCACCGAATTTTGTTCTTCTAGGTTTAAGCGTTCGTTTACAGTAGCAGTTTTTATTTTTGGTATCACTCTGTTCTCTCCTATATAGATAGATGAATTTGGAACACTAAATTCAACATGGTTTGTAGTAGCTCTTTGAAAGTTGACAAAATAAAGGAGTTCTCAGTTTTGTCGCCATGGTTTGTTTCCTGTTCAAGTAGCCCTAGGCACAGACTGTGGAAAAGCACTTTGATTGAGAGGGGTTGCCAAGCTTCTAAGAAACAACGAGTTTTCCGAAATACCAGCAAATATTTTTTCACCCAATGTTGATGATACTTGGTGGTAATAATCAGGACACAAATACCACTTGGCTCACCAAATTTTGTTCTTCTGGGATGAAGCGTTCGTCTACAGTAGCAGTTTTTATATTTAGGTTTCACTCTGTTCTCTCCTAAATAGGTAGATGAATTTGGAACTCTAAATCCAAAATGGTGTTTAATAGCTCTTTGAAACTTGACAAAGTAAAGGAGTTCTCAGTTTTGTCTGATGGTTTGTTTCCTCTTCAAGTCGCCCTAGTCACAGACTGTGGAAAAGCACTTTCAATTAGAGGGCTTGCCAAGCTTTTAAGAAATAACGAGTTTCCGAAATACCAGCAAATATTTTTTCACCCAATCTTGATGATACTTGGTGGTGATGATCTGTCCACAAATCCCACTTGGCTCACCAATTTTTGTTTTTCTATGTTGAAGCGTTCGTCTACAGTAGCAGTTTTTGTATTTAGGTTTCACTCTGTTCTCTCCTATATAGATAGATGAATTTGCTACTCTAAATCCAATATGGTTTGCAGTAGCTCTTTGAAACTTCACAAAATAAAGTAGTTCTCAGTTTTGTCTCTATGTTTTGTTTCCTCTTCAAGTAGTCCTAGGCACAGTCTGTGGAAAAGCATTTCATTGAGAGGGGTTGCCAAGCTTCTAAGAAATAACGAGTTTCTGAAATACCGGCAAATATTTTTTCACCCAATCTTGATGATACTTGCTGGTAATGATCAGTACACAAATCCCACTGGCTTACCAAATTTTGTTCATCTAGGTTGAAGCGTTCGTTTACAGTAGCAGTTTATATTTTTAGTTTTCCCTCTGTTCTACATAGATAGATGAATTTGGAACTCTAAATCCAACATGGTTTGTAGTAGCTCTTTGAAACTGACAAAATAAAGCAGTTCTCAGTTTTGTCTCTATGATTTGTTTCCACTTCATGTAGCCCTAAGCAGAGACTGTGGAAAAGCACTTTCATTGAAAACTGTTGCCAAGATTCCAATAAATTACCAGTTTCCGAAATAGCAGCAAATGTTTTTTCACCCAATCCGGATGATACGTGGTGGTCATGAAAAGTACACAAATCCCACTTGGCTCACCGAATTTTGTTCTTCTAGGTTGAAGCGTTCGTTTACAGTAGCAGTTTTTATTTTTGGTATCACTCTGTTCTCTCCTATATAGATAGATGAATTTGGAACACTAAATTCAACATGGTTTGTAGTAGCTCTTTGAAAGTTGACAAAATAAAGGAGTTCTCAGTTTTGTCGCCATGGTTTGTTTCCTGTTCAAGTAGCCCTAGGCACAGACTGTGGAAAAGCACTTTGATTGAGAGGGGTTGCCAAGCTTCTAAGAAACAACGAGTTTCCGAAATACCAGCAAATATTTTTTCACCCAATGTTGATGATACTTGGTGGTAATAATCAGTACACAAATACCACTTGGCTCACCAAATTTTGTTCTTCTGGGATGAAGCGTTCTTCTACAGTAGCAGTTTTTATATTTAGGTTTCACTCTGTTCTCTCCTAAATAGGTAGATGAATTCTAACTCTAAATCCAAAATGGTGTGTAATAGCTCTTTGAAACTTGACAAAGTAAAGGAGTTCTCAGTTTTGTCTGATGGTTTGTTTCCTCTTCAAGTAGCCCTAGTCACAGACTCTGGAAAAGCACTTTCAATTTGAGGGCTTGCCAAGCTTTTAAGAAATAACGAGTTTCCGAAATACCAGCAAATATTTTTTCACCCAATCTTGATGATACTTGGTGGTAATGATCAGTACACAAATCCCACTTGGCTCACCAAATTTTGTTCTTCTAGGTTGAAGCGTTCGTCTACAGTAGCAGTTTTTGTATTTAGGTTTCATTCTGTTCTCTCCTATATAGAAAGATGAATTTGGAACTCTAAATCCAACATGGTTTGTAGTAGCTCTTTGAAACTTGACAAAATAAAGGAGTTCTCAGTTTTTTCTCTATGGTTGGTTTCCTCTTCAAGTAGCCCTAGGCACAGACTGTGGAAAAGCACTTTTATTGAGAGGGGTTGCTAAGCTTCTAAGAAATAACGAGTTTCCCAAATACCAGCAAAAGTTTTTTCACGCAATCTTGATGACACTTGGTTGTAATGATCAGTACACAAATCCCACTTGGCTCACCAAATTTTGTTCTTCTAGGTTGAAGCGCTCGTCTACAGCAGCATTTTTTATATTTAGGTTTCACTCTGTTCTCTCATATATGGATAGATGAATTTGGAACTCTAAATCCAATATGGTTTGTAGTAGCTCTTTGAAACTTGACAAAATAAAGGAGTTCTCAGTTTTGTCTCTAGGGTTTGTTTCCTCTTCAAGTAGCACTAGGCACAGACTGTGGAAAAGCACTTTCATTGAGATTGGTTGCCAAGCTTCTAAGAAATAACGAGTTTCCGAAATACCAGCTAATATATTTTCACCCAATCTTGATGATACTTGGTGGTAATGATTGGTACACAAATGCCACTTGACTTACCAAATTTGGTTCTTCTAGGTTGAAGCGTTCATTTACAGTAGCAGTTTATATTTTTAAGTTCCCTCTGTTCTCTCCTAAATAGATAGATGAATTTGGAACTCTAAATACAACATGGTTTGTTGTAGCTCTTTGAAACATGACAAAATAAAGGAGTTCTCACTTTTGTCTCTATGGTTTGTTTCCTCTTCAAGTAGACCTAGGCACAGACTGTGGAAAAGCACTTTCATTGAGAGGGGTTGCCAAGCTTCTAAGAAATAACAAGTTTCCGAAATACCAGCAAATATTTTTTCACCCAATCTTGATGATACTTGGTGGTAATGATCAGTACATAAATCCCACTTGGCTCACCAAATTTTGATCTCCTACATTGACGCGTTCGTCTAGAGTAGCAGTTTATATATTTAGATTGCACTCTGTTCTCTCCTATATTGATAGATGAATTTGGAACTCTCAATCCAACATTGTTTGTAGTAGCTCTTTGAAACTTGACAAAATAAAAGAGTTCTCAATATTGTCTCTATGGTTTGTTTCCTCTTCAAGTAGCCCTAGGCACAGACTGTGGAAAAGCACTTTCATTGAGAGGGGTTGCCAAGCTTCTAAGAAATAACGATTTTCCGAAATACCAGCAAATATTTTTTCACCCAATCTTGATGATACTTGGTGGTAATGATCAGTACATAAATCCCACTTGGCTCACCAAATTTTGATCTTCTACTTTGACGCGTTCGTCTACAGTAGCAGTTTTTATATTTAGATTTCACTCTGTTCTCTCCTATATTGATAGATGAATTTGGAACTCTAAATCCAACCTGGTTTGTAGTAGCTCCTGGAAACTTGACAAAATAAAGGAGTTCTCAGTTTTGTCTCTATGGTTTGTTTCATCTTCAAGTAGGGTTAGGCAAGAGTGTGCAAAAGCACTTTCATTGAGAGGGGTTGCCAAACTTCTAAGAAAAAACTTGTTTCCGAAATACCAGAAAATATTTTTTTCACCCAATCTTGATGATACTTGGTGGTAATGATCAGTTCACAAATCCCACTTGGATCACCATTTTGGTCTTCTTGGTTGAAGCGTTCGTCTTCAGTACCAGTTTTTATGTTTAGGTTTCACTCTGTTCTCTGCTATATATATAGATGAAGTTGGAACTCTAAATCCAACATGGTTTGTAGTGGCTCTTTGAAACTTGACAAAATAAAGGAGTTCTCTGTTTTGTCTCTATGGTTTGTTTCCTCTTCAAGTAGCCCTAGGCACAGACGGTGTATATGCACTTTCATTGAGAGGCGTTGCCAAGCTTCCAAGAAATTACGAGTTTCCGAAATACCAGCAAATATTTTTTCACCCAAACTTGATGATACATGTTGTTTACGATCGGTACACAAATCCCACTTCAATCACCAAGTTTTGTTCTTCTATGTTGAAGCGTTCGTTTTCAGTAGCAGTTTTTATTTTTACGTCTCACTCTGTTCTCTCCTATATAGATAGATGAATTTGGAACTCTAAATCCAACATGGTTTGTAGTAGCTCTTTGAACCTTGACAAAATAGGAGTTCTCAGTTTTGTCTCTATGATTTGTTTCTGCTTCAAGTAGCCCTAAGCAGAGACTGTGGAAAAGCACTTTCATTGAGAGGGTTTGCCAAGCTTCTAAGAAATAACGAGTTTCCGAATTACCAGCAAATATTTACTCACCCAATCTTGATGATACTTTGTGGTGAAGATCGGTACACAAATCCCACTTGGCTCACCAAATTTTGTTCTTCTAAGTTGAAGCGTTCGTCTACAGTAGCAGTTTTTATATTTAGGTTTTACTCTGTTCTCTCCTATATAGACAGATGAATTTGGAACTCTAAATCCAATATGGTTTGTAGTAGCTTTTTGATACTTGACAAAATAAAGGAGTTCTCAGTTTTGTCTCTATGATTTGTTTCCGCTTCAAGTAGCCCTAAGCAGAGACTGTGGAAAAGCACTTTCATTGAGAGGGGTTGAAAAGCTTCCAAGAAATTACGAGTTTCCGAAATACCAGCAAATATTTTTTCACCCAATCTTGATGATACTTGGTGGTGATGATCAGTACACAAATCCCACTTGGCTCACGAAATTTTGTTCTTCTAGATTGAAGCGTTCGTCTACAGTAGCAATTTTTATATTTAGGTTTCACTCTGTTCTCTCCTGTATAGATAGATGACTTTGGAACTCTAAATCCAACATGGTTTGTAGTAGCTCTTTGAAACTTGACAAAATAAAGGAGTTCTCAGTTTTGTCTCTATGATTTTTTTCCACTTCAAGTAGCCCTAAGCAGTGACTGTGGAAAAGCACTTTCCTTGAGAGGGGTTGCCAAGCTTCCAAGAAATTACGAGTTTCCGAAATACCAGCAAATATTTTTTTCACCCAATCTTGATGATACTTGTTGGTAATGATCAGTTCACAAATTCCACTTGGATCACCAAATTTTTTTCTTCTTGGTTGAAGCGTTCGTCTACAGTACCAGTTTTTATGGTTAGGTTTCACTCTGTTCTCTGCTATATAGATAGATGAATTTGGAACTCCAAATCCAACATGGTTTGTAGTGGCTCTTTGAAACTTGACAAAATAAAGGAGTTCTCAGTTTTGTCTATATGGTTTGTTTCCTCTTCAAGTAGCCCTAGTCACAGACGGTGGATACGCACTTTCATTGAGAGGGGTTGCCAAGCTTCCAAGAAATTACGAGTTTCCGAAATACCAGCAAATATTTTTTCACCCAATCTTGATGACACATGTTGTTTACGATCGGTACACAAATCCCACTTGACTCACCGAATTTTGTTCTTCTATGTTGAAGTGTTCGTTTTCAGTAGCACTTTTTATTTTTACGTCTCACTCTGTTCTCTCCTATATAGATAGATGAATTTGGAACTCTAAATACAACATGGTTTGTAGTAGCTCTTTGAGCCTTGACAAAATAGAGGAGTTCTCAGTTTTGTCTCTACGATTTGTTTCCGCTTCAAGTATACCTAAGCAGTGACTGTGGAAAAGCACTTTCATTGAGAGGGGTTGGCAAGCTTCTAAGAAATAACGAATTTCCGAATTACCAGCAAATATTTTTTCACCCAATCTTGATGATACTTGGTGGTGAAGATCGGTTCACAAATCCCACTTGGCTCACCAAATTTTGTTCTTCTAGGTTGAAGCGTTCGTCTACAGTAGCAGTTTTTATATTTAGGTTTCATTCTGTTCTCTCCTACATGGATAGATGAATTTGGAACTCTAAATCTAATATGGTTTGTAGTAGCTCTTTGAAACTTGACAAAATAAAGGAGTTCTCAGTTTTGTCTCTATGGTTTGTTTCCTCTTCAAGTAGCCCTAGGCACAGACTGTGGAAAAGCAATTTCATTGAGAGGGGTTCCCAAGCTTCTAAGAAATAACGAGTTTCCGAAATACCAGCAAATATTTTTTCACCCAATCTTGATGATATTGGTGGTAATGATGAGTACACAAATCCCACTTGGCTCACCAAATTATGTTCTTCTAGGTTGTAGGGTTCGTCTACAGCACCAGTTTTTATATGTAGGTTTCACTGTCTTCTCTCTTATATAGATAGATGAATTTTAAACCTAAATCCAACATCTTTTATAGTAGCTCTTTGAAACTTGACAAAATATAGTAGTTCTCAGTTTTGTCTTTATGGATTGTTTCCTCTTTAAGTAGCCCTAGGCACTGAGTGTGGAAAAGCACTTTCATTGAGAGGGGTTGCCAAGCTTCTAAGAAATAACGAGTTTCCGAAATACCAGCAAATATTTTTTCACCCAATCTTGATGATACTTGGTGGTGATGATCGGTAAACAAATCCCACTTGGCTCACCAAATTTTGTTCTTCTAGGTTGAAGCGTTCGTCTACTGTAGCAGTTTTTATATTTAGGTTTCCCTCTGTTCTCTCCTATATAGATAGATGAATTTGGAACTCTCAATTAAACATGGTTTGTAGTAGCTCATTGTAACTTGACAAAATAAAGGAGCTGTCAGTTTTGTCTCTATGGTTTGTTTCCTCTTCAAGTAGCCCTAGGCTCAGTCTGTGGAAAAGCACTTTCATTGAGAGGGGTTGCCAAGCTTCTAAGAAATGACGAGTTTCCGAAATACCGGCAAATATTTTTTCACCCAATCTTGATGATACTTGCTGGTAATGATCAGTACACAAATCCCACTGGCTTACCAAATTTTGTTCATCTAGGTTGAAGCGTTCGTTTACAGTAGTAGTTTTTATTCTTAGGTTTCACTCTGATCTCTCCTATATAGATAGATGAATTTGGAACTCTAAATCCAACATGGTTTGTAGTAGCTCTTTGAAATTTGAAAAAATAAAGGAGTTCTCAGTTTTGTCTATATGATTTGTTTCCGCTTCATATATCCCTAAGCAGAGACTGTGGGAAAGAACTTTCATTGAAATGGGGTGCCAAGCTTCCAAAAAATTACGAGTTTCCGAAATAGCAGCAAATATTTTTGCACCCAATATTGATGATACGTGGTGGTAATGACAAGTACACCAATCCCACTTGGCACAAAAAATTTTGTTTTGCTAGGTTGAAGCATTTGTTTACAGTAGCAGTTTATATTTTTAGGTTTCACTCTGTTCTCTCCTATATAGATAGATGAATTTGGAACTCTAAATCCAACATGGTTTGTAGCAGCTCTTTGAAATTTGACAAAATAAAGAAGTTCTCAGTTTTGTCTCTATGGTTTGTTTCCTCTACAAGGAGCCCTAGGCACAGAGTGTGGAAAAGCACTTTCATTGAGAGGGGTTGCCAAGCTTCTAAGATATAACGAGTTTCCGAAATACCAGCTAATATTTTTTCAACCAATCTTCATGATACTGGGTGGTAATGATCAGTACACAAATCCCACTTGGCTCACCGAATTTTCTTCTTCTGGGTTGAAGCATTCATTAACAATAGCAGTTTTTATTTTTAGGTTTCCATCTGTTCTCTCCTATATTGATAGATGAATTTGGAACTCTATATCCAACATGGTTTGTAGTAGCTCTTTGAAACGTGACAAAATAAAGGAGTTCTCAGTTTTGTCTATGTGGATTGTTTCCTCTTCAAGTAGCCCTAGGCACAGACTGTGGAAAAGCACTTTCATTGAGAGGGGTTGCCAAGCTTCTAAGAAATAACTAGTTTCCGAAATACCTGCAAATATTTTTTCACCCAATCTAGATGATACTTGGTGGTAATGATCAGTTCACAAATTTCACTTGGCACACCAAATTTTGTTCTTCTAGGATGAAGCGTTCGTCTACATTAGCAGTTTTTATATTTAGGATTCACTCTGTTCTCCCCTATATAGATAGATGAATTTGGAACTCTAAATCCAACATGGTTTGTAGTAGCTCTTTGAAACTTGACAAAATAAAGGAGTTCTCAGTTTTTTCTCTATGGTTTGTTTCCTCTTCAAGTAGCCCTAGGCACAGACTGTGGAAAAGCAATTTCATTGAGAGGGGTTGCCAAGCTTCTAAGAAATAACGAGTTTCCGAAATACCAGCAAATATTTTTTCACCCAAACTTGATGATACTTGGTGGTAATGATCAGTACACAAATCCCACTTGGCTCACCAAATTATGTTCTTCTAGGTTGTAGCGTTCGTCTACAGCACCAGTTTTTATATGTAGGTTTCACTGTCTTCTCTCTTATATAGATAGATGAATTTGGAAACCTAAATCCAACATCTTTTATAGTAGCTCTTTGAAACTTGACAAAAAATAGTAGTTCTCAGTTTTTTCTTTTTGGATTGTTTCCTCTTCAAGTAGCCCTAGGCACTGAGTGTGGAAAAGCACTTTCATTGAGAGGGGTTGCCAAGCTTCTAAGAAATAACGAGTTTCCGAAATAACAGCAAATATTTTTTCACCCAATCTTGATGATACTTGGTGGTAAGGACAAGTACACAAATCCCCCTTGGCTCACCAAATTTTGTTCTTCTAGGTTGAAGCGTTCGTCTACAGTAGCAGTTTTTATATTTTGGTTTCACTATGTTCTCTCCTAAATAGATAGATGAATTTGGAACTCTAAATCCAACATGGTTTGTAGTAGCTCTTTGATACTTGACAAAATAAAGGAGTTCTCAGTTTTGTGTCTGTGATTTGTTTCTGCTTCAAGTAGCCCTAAGCAGAGACTGTGGAAAAGCACTTTCATTGAGAGGGGTTGCCAAGCTTCTAAGAAATTACGAGTTTCTGAAATGGCAGCAAATATTTTTTCACCCAATGTGGATGATACGTGGTGGTAATGACAAGTCCACAAATCCCACTTGGCTCACCAAATTTACTTCTTCTAGGTTGAAGCGTTCCTTTACAGTAGCAGTTTTTATTTTTAGGTTTCACTCTGTTCTCTCCTATATAGATAGATGAATTTGGAACTCTAAATTCAACATGGTTTGAAGTAGCTCTTTGAAACTTGACAAAATAAAGGAGTTCTCAGTTTTATCTCTATGGTTTGTTTCCTCTTCAAGTAGTCCTGGGCACAGACTGTGGAAAAGCACTTTCATGAGAGGGCATGAAAGCTTCTAAGAAATAAGGAGTTTCCGAAATACCAGCAAATATTTTCCACCCAATCTTGATGATACTTGGTGGTAATGATTGGTACACAAATCCCAGTAGACTCACCAAATTTTTTCTTCTAGGTTGAAGCGTTCGTTTACAGTAGCAGTTTATATTTTTAAGTTCCCTCTGTTCTTTCTTATATAGATAGAGGAATTTGGAACTCTAAATCCAACATGGTTTGTAGTAGCTCTTTGAAAGTTGACAAAATAAAGGAGTTTTCAGTTTTGTCTCTATTGTTTGTTTCCTCCTCAAGTCGCCCTAGGCACAGACTGTGGAATAGCACTTTCATTGAGAGGGATTGCCATGCTTTTAAGAAAAAACTAGTTTCCGAAACCCCAGTAAATATTTTTTCACCCAATCTTGATGATACTTGGTGGTAATGATCAGTACACAAATCCCACTTGGCTCACCAAATTTTGTTCTTCTGGGTTGAAGCGTTCGTCTACAGTAGCAGTTTTTATATTTACGTTTCACTCTGTTCTCTCCTACATAGATACATGAATTTGGAACTATAAATCCAACGTGGTGTGTAATCGCTCTTTGAAACTTGACAAAGTAAAGGAGTTCTCAGTTTTGTCTCTATGGTTTGTTTCCTCTTCAAGTCGCCCTAGGCACAGACTGTGGAAAAGTACTTTCTTTGAGAGGGGTTGCCAAGCTTCTAAGAAATAACGAGTTTCCGAAATACCAGCAAATATTTTTTAACCCAATGTCGATGATACTTGGTGGTAATGATCTGTACACAAATGGCACTTGGCTCACCAAATTTTGTTCTTCAACTTTGAAGCATTCGTCTACAGTAGCAATTATAATATTTAGGTTTCACTCTGTTCTATCCTATATAGATAGATGGATTTGGAACTCTAAATCCAACATGTTGTGTATTAGCTCTTTGAAACTTGACAAAATAAAGGAGTTCTCAGTTTTGTCTCTACGATTTGTTTCCACTTCATGTAGCCCTAAGCAGAGACTGTGGAAAAGTACTTTCATTGAAAGGGTTTGCCAAGGTTCTAAGAAATTACGAGTTTCTGAAATAGCAACAAATATTTTTTCACCCAATGTTGATGATACGTGGTGGTAATGACAAGTCCACAAATCCCACTTGGCTCACCAAATTTACTTCTTCTACGTTGATGCGTTCGTTTACAGTAGCAGTTTTTATTTTTAGGTTTCACTCTGTTCTCTCCTATATAGATAGATGAATTTGGAACTCTAAATTCAACATGATTTGTAGTAGCTCTTTGAAACTTGACAAAATAAAAAAGTTCTCAGTTTTGTCTCTATGGTTTGGTTCCTCTTCAAGTAGCCCTGGCACAGACTGTGGAAAAGCACTTTCATTGAGAGGGGTTGCCAAGCTTTTGAGAAATAACGAGTTTCTGAAATACAGGCAAGTATTTTTTCACCCAATCTTGATGATACTTGGTGGTGATGATCTGTCCACAAATCCCACTTGGCTCACCAATTTTTGTTTTTCTATGTTGAAGCGTTCGTCTACAGTAGCAGTTTTTGTATTTAGGTTTCACTCTGTTCTCTCCTATATAGATAGATGAATTTGCTACTCTAAATCCAATATGGTTTGCAGTAGCTCTTTGAAACTTGACAAAATAAAGTAGTTCTCAGTTTTGTCTCTATGTTTTGTTTCCTCTTCAAGTAGTCCTAGGCACAGTCTGTGGAAAAGCATTTCATTGAGAGGGGTTGCCAAGCTTCTAAGAAATAACGAGTTTCCGAAATACCGGCAAATATTTTTTCACCCAATCTTGATGATACTTGCTGGTAATGATCAGTACACAAATCCCACTGGCTTACCAAATTTTGTTCATCTAGGTTGAAGCGTTCGTTTACAGTAGCAGTTTATATTTTTAGTTTTCCCTCTGTTCTACATAGATAGATGAATTTGGAACTCTAAATCCAACATGGTTTGTAGTAGCTCTTTGAAACTTGACAAAATAAAGCAGTTCTCAGTTTTGTCTCTATGATTTGTTTCCACTTCTTGTAGCCCTAAGCAGAGACTGTGGAAAAGCACTTTCATTGAAAACTGTTGCCAAGATTCCAATAAATTACCAGTTTCCGAAATACCAGCAAATGTTTTTTCACCCAATCCTGATGATACGTGGTGGTCATGAAAAGTACACAAATCCCACTTGGCTCACCGAATTTTGTTCTTCTAGGTTGAAGCGTTCGTTTACAGTAGCAGTTTTTATTTTTGGTATCACTCTGTTCTCTCCTATATAGATAGATGAATTTGGAACACTAAATTCAACATGGTTTGTAGTAGCTCTTTGAAAGTTGACAAAATAAAGGAGTTCTCAGTTTTTTCTCTATGGTTGGTTTCCTCTTCAAGTAGCCCTAGGCACAGACTGTGGAAAAGCACTTTTATTGAGAGGGGTTGCCAAGCTTCTAAGAAATAACGAGTTTCCCAAATACCAGCAAATGTTTTTTCACGCAATCTTGATGACACTTGGTTGTAATGATCAGTACACAAATCCCACTTGGCTCACCAAATTTTGTTCTTCTAGGTTGAAGCGCTCGTCTACAGCAGCAGTTTTTATATTTAGGTTTCACTCTGTTCTCTCCTATATGGATAGATGAATTTGGAACTCTAAATCCAATATGGTTTGTAGTAGCTCTTTGAAACTTGACAAAATAAAGGAGTTCTCAGTTTTGTCTCTAGGGTTTGTTTCCTCTTCAAGTAGCCCTAGGCACAGACTGTGTAAAAGCACTTTCATTGAGATTGGTTGCCAAGCTTCTAAGAAATAACGAGTTTCCGAAATACCAGCTAATATTTTTTCACCCAATCTTGATGATATTGGTGGTAATGATTGGTACACAAATGCCACTTGACTTACCAAATTTGGTTCTTCTAGGTTGAAGCGTTCATTTACAGTAGCAGTTTATATTTTTAAGTTCCCTCTGTTTTCTCCTAAATAGATAGATGAATTTGGAACTCTAAATACAACATGGTTTGTAGTAGCTCTTTGAAACATGACAAAATAAACGAGTTCTCAATATTGTCTCTATGGTTTGTTTCCTCTTCAAGTAGACCTAGGCACAGACTGTGGAAAAGCACTCTCATTGAGAGGGGTTGCCAAGCTTCTAAGAAATAACAAGTTTCTGAAATACCAGCAAACATTTTTTCACCCAATCTTGATGATACTTGGTGGTAATGATCAGTACATAAATCCCACTTGGCTCACCAAATTTTGATCTCCTACATTGACGCGTTCGTCTAGAGTAGCAGTTTATATATTTAGATTGCACTCTGTTCTCTCCTATATTGATAGATGAATTTGGAACTCTCAATCCAACATTGTTTGTAGTAGCTCTTTGAAACTTGACAAAATAAAGGAGTTCTCAGTTTTGTCTCTATGGTTTGTTTCATCTTCAAGTAGGCCTAGGCACAGAGTGTGCAAAAGCACTTTCATTGAGATTGGTTTCCAAGCTTCTAAGAAAAAACTAGTTTCCGAAATACCAGCAAATATTTTTTCACCCAATCTTGATGATACTTGGTGGTAATGATCAGTACACAAATCCCACTTGGCTCACCAAATTTTGTTCTTCTAGATTGAAGAGTTCGTCTACAGTAGCAGTTTTTGTATTTATTTTTCAGTCTGTTCTCTCCTATATAGATAGATGAATTTGGAACTCTAAATCCAACATGGTTTGTAGTAGCTCTTTGAAACATGACAAAATAAAGGAGTTCTCAATATTGTCTCTATGGTTTGTTTCCTCTTCAAGTAGCCCTAAGCACAGACTGTGGAAAAGCACTTTCATTGAGAGGGGTTGCCAAGCTTCTAAGAAATAACGATTTTCCGAAATACCAGCAAATATTTTTTATCCCAATCTTGATGATACTTGGTGGTAATGATCAGTACATAAATCCCACTTGGCTCACCAAATTTTGATCTTCTACTTTGACGCGTTCGTCTACAGTAGCAGTTTTTATATTTAGATTTCACTCTGTTCTCTCCTATATTGATAGATGAATTTGGAACTCTAAATCCAACCTGGTTTGTAGTAGCTCCTTGAAACTTGACAAAATAAAGGAGTTCTCAGTTTTGTCTCTATGGTTTGTTTCATCTTCAAGTAGGGTTAGGCAAGAGTGTGCAAAAGCACTTTCATTGAGAGGGGTTGCCAAACTTCTAAGAAAAAACTAGTTTCCGAAATAGCAGAAAATATTTTTTTCACCCAATCTTGATGATACTTTGTGGTAATGATCAGTTCACAAATCCCACTTGGATCACCAAATTTTGTTCTTCTTGGTTGAAGCGTTCGTCTACAGTACCAGTTTTTATGTTTATGTTTCACTCTGTTCTCTGCTATATATATAGATGAAGTTGGAACTCTAAATCCAACATGGTTTGTAGTGGCTCTTTGAAACTTGACAAAATAAAGGAGTTCTCAGTTTTTCTCTATGGTTTGTTTCATCTTCAAGTAGGGTTAGGCAAGAGTGTGCAAAAGCACTTTCATTGAGAGGCGTTGCCAAGCTTCCAAGAAATTACGAGTTTCCGAAATACCAGCAAATATTTTTTCACCCAATATTGAAGATACATGTTGTTTACGATCGGTACACAAATCCCACTTCACTCACCAAGTTTTGTTCTTCTATGTTGAAGCGTTCGTTTTCAGTAGCAGTTTTTATTTTTACGTCTCACTCTGTTCTCTCCTATATAGATAGATGAATTTGGAACTCTAAATCCAACATGGTTTGTAGTAGCTCTTTGAACCTTGACAAAATAGGACTTCTCAGTTTTGTCTCTATGATTTGTTTCTGCTTCAAGTAGACCTAAGCAGAGACTGTGGAAAAGCACTTTCATTGAGAGGGTTTGCCAAGCTTCTAAGAAATAACGAGTTTCCGAATTACCAGCAAATATTTACTCACCCAATCTTGATGATACTTTGTGGTGAAGATCGGTACACAAATCCCAATTGGCTCACCAAATTTTGTTCTTCTAGGTTGAAGCGTTCGTCTACAGTAGCAGTTTTTATATTTAGGTTTCACTCTGTTCTCTCCTATATAGACAGATGAATTTGGAACTCTAAATCCAATATGGTTTGTAGTAGCTCTTTGATACTTGACAAAATAATGGAGTTCTCAGTTTTGTCTCTATGTTTTGTTTCCGCTTCATGTACCCTAAGCAGAGACTGTGGAAAAGCAATTTCATTGAAAGGTTTTGCCAAGCTTACAAGAAAATACGAGTTTCCGAAATACTAGCCAATATTTTTTCACCCAATGTTGATGATATGTGGTGGTAATGACAAGTACACAAATCCCACTTGGCTCACCAAACTTTGTTCTTCTTGGTTGAAGCGTACGTTTACAGTAGCAGTTTTTACTTTTACGTTTCACTCTGTTCTCTCCTATAGAGATAGATGAATTTGGAACTCTAAATGCAACATGGTTTGTAGTAGCTCTTTAAAACTAGACAAAATAAAGGAGTTCTCAGTTTTGTCTCATTGGTTTGTTTCCTCTTCAAGTAGCCCTAGGCACAGACTGTGGAAAAGCACTTTCATTGAGAGGGGTTGCCAAGCTTCTAAGAAATAACGAGTTTCCGAAATACCAGCAAATGTTTTTTCACCCAATGTCGATGATACTTGGTGGTAATGATCTGTTCACAAATCCCACTTGGCTCACCAAATTTTGTTCTTCTACTTTGAAGCGTTCGTCTACAGTAGCAATTTTAATATTTAGGTTTCACTCTGTTCTCTCCTATATAGAAAGATGAATTTGGAACACTAAATCCAACATGGTGTGTATTAGCTCTTTGAAACTTGACAAAATAAAGGAGTTCTCAGTTTTGTCTCTATGATTTGTTTCAGCTTCATGTAGCCCTAAGCAGAGACTGTGCGAAAGCACTTTCAATAAAAGGGGTTGCAAGCTTCTAAGAAATTACGAGTTTCCGAAATAGCAGTAAGTATTTTTTCACCCAATGTTGATGACACGTGGTGGTAATGATCGGTACACAAATCCCACTTGGCTCACCAAATTTTCTTCTTCTAGGTTGAAGCGTTCGTTAAAAATAGCGGTTTTTATTTTTAGGTTTCACTCTGTTCTCTAATATATAGATAGATGAATTTAAAACTCTAAATCCACCATGGTTTGTAGTAGCTCTTTGAAACTTGACAAAATAAAGGAGTTCTCAGTTATGTCTCTATGATTGGTTTCCGCTTCATGTAGCCCTAAGCAGAGACTCTGGAAAAGCACTTTTATTGAAAGGGGTTGCCAATCTTCCAAGAAATTACGAGTTTCCGAAATACCAGCAAATATTTTTTAACCCAATGTTGATGATACGTCGTGGTAATGACAAGTACACAAATCCCATTTGGCTCACCAAATTTTGTTCTTCTGGGTTGAAGTGTTCGTCTACAGTAGCAGTTTTTATTTTTGGTTTCACTCTGTTTTCTCCTATATAGATAGATGAATTTGGAACTCTAAATCCAACATGGTGTGTAATATCTCTTTGAAACTTGATAAAATAAAGGAGTTCTCAGTTTTGTCTCTATTGTTTGTTTCCTCTTTAAGTAGCCCTTGGCACAGACTGTGGAAAAGCACTTTCATTGAGAGGGGTTGCCAAGCTTCTAAGAAATAACAAGTTTTCGAAATACCAGCAAATATCTTTTCACCCAATGTTGATGATACTTGGTGGTAATGATCAGTACACAATCCCACTTGGCTCAACATATTTTGTTCTTCTGGGTTGAAGCATTCGTCTACAGTAGCAGTTTTTATATTTAAGTTTCACTCTGTTCTCTCCTACATAGATATATGAATTTTGAACTCTAAATCCAACATGGTTTGTAGTAGCTCTTTGAAACTTGACAAAGTAAAGGAGTTCTCAGTTTTGTCTCTATGGTTTGTTTCCTCTTCAAGTCGCCCTAGGCACAGACTGTGGAAAAGCACTTTCATTGAGAGGGGTTGCCAAGCTTCTAAAAAATAACGAGTTTCCGAAATACCAGCAAATATTTTTTACCCAATCTTGATGATACTTGGCAGTAATGATCGGTACACAAATCCCACTTGACTCACCAAATTTTGTTCTTCTAGGTTGATGCGTTCGTCTACAGTAGCAGTTTTTATATTTAGGTTTCACTCTGTTCTCTCCTATATTGATAGATGAATTTGGAACTCTAAATCCAACATGGTTTGTAGTAGCTCTTTGAAACTTGACAAAATAAAGGAGTTCTCAGTGTTGTCTCTATGCTTTGTTTCCTCTTCAAGCAGCCCTAGGCACAGACTGTGGAAAACCACTTTCAATGAGAGGGGTTGCCAAGTTTTTAAGAAATAACGAGTTTCCTAAAGAGCAGCAAATCTTTTTTCACCTAATCTTGATGATACTTGGTGGTAATGATCAGTACACAAATCCCAGTTGGCTCACCAAATTTTTGTTTTTCTACGTTAACGCGTTCGTCTACAGTAGCAGTTTTTATATTTAGGTTTCACTCTGTTCTCTCCTATATAGATAGATGAATTTGGAACTCTAAATCCAACATGGTTTGTAGTAGCTCTTTGAAACTTGTCAAAATAAAGGATTTCTCAGTTTTGTCTCTATGGTTTGTTTCGTCTTCAAGTAGCCCTAGGCAGAGAGTGTGGAAAATCACTTTCCTTGAGAGGGGTTGGCAAGCTTCTAAGAAATAACTAGTTTCCAAATACCAGCAAATATTTTTTCACCCAATCTTGATGATACTTGGTGGTAATGATAAGTACACAAATCCAACTTGGCTCACCAAATTTTGTTCTTCTAGGTTGAAGCGTTCGTCTGCAGTAGCAATTTTTATATTAGGTTTCAGAATGTTCTCTCCTATATAGATAGATGAATTTGGAACTCTAAATCCACCATGGTTTGTAGTAGCCATTTGTAACTTAACAAAATAAGGTAGTTTTCAGTTTTGTCTCTATGATTAGTTTCCGCTTCATTTAGCCCTAAGCAGAGACTGTGGAAAAGCACTTTCATTGAAAGGGGTTGCCAAGCTTCCAAGAAATTACGAGTTTCTGAAATACCAGCAAATATTTTTTCACCCAATGTTGATGATATGTGGTGGTAGTGACAAGTACACAAATCCCAATTGGCTCACCAACTTTTGTTCTACTAGGTTGAAGCGTTCGTTTACAGTAGCAGTTTTTATTTTTAGGTTTCACTCTGTTCTCTCCTATATAGATAGATGAATTTGGAACTCTAAATCTAACATGGTGTGTAATAGCTCTTTGAAACTTGACAAAATAAAAGAGTTCTCAGTTTTGTCTCTATGATTGGTTTCTGCTTCATGTAGCCCTCAGCAGAGATTGTGGAAAACACTTTCATTGAGAGGGGTTGCCATGCCTCTAAGAAATAACGAGTTTCCGAAATACCAGCAAATATTTTTCACCCAATCTTGATGATACTTGTTAGTAATGATCGGTACACAAATCCCACTTGACTCACCAAATTTTGTTCTTCTAGGATGATGCGTTCGTTTACAGTAGCAGATTATATTTTTATTTTTCCTCTGTTCTCTCCTATATACATAGATGAATTTGGAACTCTAAATCCAACATGGTTTGTAGTAGCTCTTTGAAAGATGACAAAAGAAAGTAGTTCTAAAATTTGTCTCTATGATTTGTTTCCGCTTCATGTAGCCCTAAGCAGAGACTGTGGAAAAGCATTTTCATTGAAAGGGGTTTACAAGCATCCAAGAAATTACGAGTTTCCGAAATACCAGCAAATATTTTTTCACCCAATGTTGATGATACGTGGTGGTAATGACAAGTACACAAATTTTACTTGGCTCACCAAATTTTGTTCTTCTAGGTTGCAGCATTCGTTTACAGTAGCAGTTTTTATTTTTAGGTTTCACTCTATTCTCTCCTGTATAGATAGATGAATTTTAACTCTAAATCCAACATGGTTTGTAGTAGCCCTTTGAAACTTGACAAAATAAAGGAGTTCTCAGTTTTGTCTCTATGGTTTGTTTACTCTTCAAGTAGCCCTAGGCACAGACTGAGGAAAAGCACTTTCATTGAGAGGGGTTGCCAAGCTTCTAAGAAATAAGGAGTTTCGAAATATCAGCAAATATTTTTTCACCCAATCTTGATGATCCTTGGTGGTCATGATCGGTATACAAATCCCACTTGACTCACCAAATTTTGTTCTTCTAGGATGAAGCGTTCTTTTACAATAGCAGTTTATATTTTTAGTTTTCCCTCTGTTTTCTTCTATACAGATAGATGAATTTGGAACTCTAAATCCAACATGGTTTATAGTAGCTCTTTGAAACTTGACAAAACAAAGGAGTTCTCAGTTTTGTCTCTATGATTTGTTTCCACTTCATGTAGCTCTAAGCAGAGAATGTGGAAAAGCAATTTAATTGAAAGGGGTTGCCAAGCTTCCAATATATTACGTGTATCCGAAATACCAGCAAATATTTTTTCACCCAATGTTGATGATACTTGGTGGTAATGATCAGTACACAAATCCCACTTGGCTCACCATATTTTGTTCTTCTGGGTTAAAGTGTTCGTCTTCCGTAGCAGTTTTTATAATTAGGTTTCACTCTGTGCTCTCCTATATAAATAGATGAATTTGGAACTCTAAATCCAACATGGTGTGTAATAGCTCTTTGAAACTTGACAAAGTAAAGGAGTTGTCACTTTTTTCTCTATGGTTTGTTTCCTCCTCAAGTCGCCCTAGGCACAGACTGTGGAATAGCACTTTCATTGAGAGGGGTTGCCAAGCTTTTAAGAAATAACGAGTTTCCGAAACCCCAGTAAATATTTTTTCACCCAATCTTGATGATACTTGGTGGTAATGATCAGTACACAAATCCTACTTGGCTCACCAAATTTTGTTCTTCTGGGTTGAAGCGTTCGTCTACAGTAGCAGTTTTTATATTTACGTTTCACTCTTTTCTCTCCTACATAGATACATGAATTTGGAACTATAAATCCAACGTGGTGTGTAATCGCTCTTTGAAACTTGACAAAGTAAAGGAGTTCTCAGTTTTGTCTCTATGGTTTGTTTCCTCTTCAAGTCGCCCTAGGCACAGACTGTGGAAAAGTACTTTAATTGAGAGGGGTTGCCAAGCTTCTAAGAAATAACGAGTTTCCGAAATACCAGCAAATATTTTTTCACCCAATCTTGATGATACTTGGTGGTAATGATCGGAACACAAATCCCACTTGGCTCACCAAATTTTGTTCTTCTGGGTTGAAGCGTTCGTCTACAGTACCAGTTTTTATATTTAGGTTTCACTCTGTTCTCTACTACATAGATAGATGAATTTGGAACTCTAAATCCAACATGGTGTGTAATAGCTCGTTGAAACTTGACAAAGTAAAGAAGTTCTCAGTTTTGTCTCTATTGTTTGTTTCCTCTTTAAGTCCTCTGGTATTTCCAAAATACCAGCAAATAGTTTTCACCCAATCTTGATGATACTTGGTAGTAATGATCGGTACACAAATCCCAGTTGGCTCACCAAATTTTGTTTTTCTACGCTAATGCGTTCGTCTACAGTAGCAGTTTTTATATTTAGGTTTCACTCTGTTCTCTCCTATATTGATAGATGAATTTGGAACTCTAAATCCAACATGGTTTGTAGTAGCTCTTTGAAACTTGTCAAAATAAAGGAGTTCTCAGTGTTGTCTCTATGGTTTGTTTCGTCTTCAAGTAGCCCTAGGCAGAGAGTGTGGAAAATCACTTTCCTTGAGAGGGGTTGGCAAGCTTCTAAGAAATAACTAGTTTCCAAATACCAGCAAATATTTTTTCACCCAATCTTGATGATACTTGGTGGTAATGATAAGTACACAAATCCAACTTGGCTCACCAAATTTTGTTCTTCTAGGTTGAAGCGTTCGTCTGCAGTAGCAATTTTTATATTAGGTTTCAGAATGTTCTCTCCTATATAGATAGATGAATTTGGAACTCTAAATCCACCATGGTTTGTAGTAGCCATTTGTAACTTGACAAAATAAGGTAGTTTTCAGTTTTGTCTCTATGATTAGTTTCCGCTTCATTTAGCCCTAAGCAGAGACTGTGGAAAAGCACTTTCATTGAAAGGGGTTGCCAAGCTTCCAAGAAATTACGAGTTTCTGAAATACCAGCAAATATTTTTTCACCCAATGTTGATGATATGTGGTGGTAGTGACAAGTACACAAATCCCAATTGGCTCACCAACTTTTGTTCTACTAGGTTGAAGCGTTCGTTTACAGTAGCAGTTTTTATTTTTAGGTTTCACTCTGTTCTCTCCTATATAGATAGATGAATTTGGAACTCTAAATCTAACATGGTGTGTAATAGCTCTTTGAAACTTGACAAAATAAAAGAGTTCTCAGTTTTGTCTCTATGATTGGTTTCTGCTTCATGTAGCCCTCAGCAGAGATTGTGGAAAACACTTTCATTGAGAGGGGTTGCCATGCCTCTAAGAAATAACGAGTTTCCGAAATACCAGCAAATATTTTTCACCCAATCTTGATGATACTTGTTAGTAATGATCGGTACACAAATCCCACTTGACTCACCAAATTTTGTTCTTCTAGGATGATGCGTTCGTTTACAGTAGCAGATTATATTTTTATTTTTCCTCTGTTCTCTCCTATATACATAGATGAATTTGGAACTCTAAATCCAACATGGTTTGTAGTAGCTCTTTGAAAGATGACAAAAGAAAGTAGTTCTAAAATTTGTCTCTATGATTTGTTTCCGCTTCATGTAGCCCTAAGCAGAGACTGTGGAAAAGCATTTTCATTGAAAGGGGTTTACAAGCATCCAAGAAATTACGAGTTTCCGAAATACCAGCAAATATTTTTTCACCCAATGTTGATGATACGTGGTGGTAATGACAAGTACACAAATTTTACTTGGCTCACCAAATTTTGTTCTTCTAGGTTGCAGCATTCGTTTACAGTAGCAGTTTTTATTTTTAGGTTTCACTCTATTCTCTCCTGTATAGATAGATGAATTTTAACTCTAAATCCAACATGGTTTGTAGTAGCCCTTTGAAACTTGACAAAATAAAGGAGTTCTCAGTTTTGTCTCTATGGTTTGTTTACTCTTCAAGTAGCCCTAGGCACAGACTGAGGAAAAGCACTTTCATTGAGAGGGGTTGCCAAGCTTCTAAGAAATAAGGAGTTTCGAAATATCAGCAAATATTTTTTCACCCAATCTTGATGATCCTTGGTGGTCATGATCGGTATACAAATCCCACTTGACTCACCAAATTTTGTTCTTCTAGGATGAAGCGTTCTTTTACAATAGCAGTTTATATTTTTAGTTTTCCCTCTGTTTTCTTCTATACAGATAGATGAATTTGGAACTCTAAATCCAACATGGTTTATAGTAGCTCTTTGAAACTTGACAAAACAAAGGAGTTCTCAGTTTTGTCTCTATGATTTGTTTCCACTTCATGTAGCTCTAAGCAGAGAATGTGGAAAAGCAATTTAATTGAAAGGGGTTGCCAAGCTTCCAATATATTACGTGTATCCGAAATACCAGCAAATATTTTTTCACCCAATGTTGATGATACTTGGTGGTAATGATCAGTACACAAATCCCACTTGGCTCACCATATTTTGTTCTTCTGGGTTAAAGTGTTCGTCTTCCGTAGCAGTTTTTATAATTAGGTTTCACTCTGTGCTCTCCTATATAAATAGATGAATTTGGAACTCTAAATCCAACATGGTGTGTAATAGCTCTTTGAAACTTGACAAAGTAAAGGAGTTGTCACTTTTTTCTCTATGGTTTGTTTCCTCCTCAAGTCGCCCTAGGCACAGACTGTGGAATAGCACTTTCATTGAGAGGGGTTGCCAAGCTTTTAAGAAATAACGAGTTTCCGAAACCCCAGTAAATATTTTTTCACCCAATCTTGATGATACTTGGTGGTAATGATCAGTACACAAATCCTACTTGGCTCACCAAATTTTGTTCTTCTGGGTTGAAGCGTTCGTCTACAGTAGCAGTTTTTATATTTACGTTTCACTCTTTTCTCTCCTACATAGATACATGAATTTGGAACTATAAATCCAACGTGGTGTGTAATCGCTCTTTGAAACTTGACAAAGTAAAGGAGTTCTCAGTTTTGTCTCTATGGTTTGTTTCCTCTTCAAGTCGCCCTAGGCACAGACTGTGGAAAAGTACTTTAATTGAGAGGGGTTGCCAAGCTTCTAAGAAATAACGAGTTTCCGAAATACCAGCAAATATTTTTTCACCCAATCTTGATGATACTTGGTGGTAATGATCGGAACACAAATCCCACTTGGCTCACCAAATTTTGTTCTTCTGGGTTGAAGCGTTCGTCTACAGTACCAGTTTTTATATTTAGGTTTCACTCTGTTCTCTACTACATAGATAGATGAATTTGGAACTCTAAATCCAACATGGTGTGTAATAGCTCTTTGAAACTTGACAAAGTAAAGAAGTTCTCAGTTTTGTCTCTATTGTTTGTTTCCTCTTTAAGTCGCCCTACGCACAGACTGTGGAAAAGCACTTTCATTGAGAGGGGTAGCCATGCTTCTAAGAAATAACGAGTTTCCAAAATACCAGCAAATAGTTTTCACCCAATCTTGATGATACTTGGTAGTAATGATCGGTACACAAATCCCAGTTGGCTCACCAAATTTTGTTTTTCTACGCTAATGCGTTCGTCTACAGTAGCAGTTTTTATATTTAGGTTTCACTCTGTTCTCTCCTATATAGATAGATGAATTTGGAACTCTATATCCAACATGGTTTGTAGTAGCTCTTTGAAACTTGACAAAATAAAGGAGTTCTCAGTTGTCTCTATGGTTTGTTTTGTCTTCAAGTAGCCCTAGGCAGAGAGTGTGGAAAATCACTTTCCTTGAGAGGGGTTGCAAGCTTCTAAGAAATAAAAAGTTTCGAAATACCAGCAAATATTTTTTCACCCAATCTTGATGATACTTGGTGGTAATGATCAGTACACAAATCCCACTTGGCTCACCAAATTTTGTTCTTCTAGGTTGAAGCGTTTGTCTACAGTAGCAGTTTTTATATTAGGTTTCAGAATGTTCTCTCCTATATAGATAGAGGAATTTGGAACTCTAAATCCACCATGGTTTGTAGTAGCCCTTTGTACTTGACAAAATAAAGTAGTTTTCAGTTTTGTCTCTATGATTTGTTTCCGCTTCATTTAGCCCTAAGCAGAGACTGTGGAAAAGCACTTTTATTGAAAGGGGTTGCGAAGCTTCCAAGAAATTACGAGTTTCTGAAATACCAGCAAATATTTTTTCACCCAATATTGATGATATGTGGTGGTAGTGACAAGTACACAAATCACAATTGGCTCACCAAATTTTGTTCTACTAGGGTGAAGCGTTTGTTTACAGTAGCAGTTTTTATTTTTAGGTTTCACTCTGTTCTCTCCTATATAGATAGATGAATTTGGGACTCTAAATCTAACATGGTGTGTAATAGCTCTTGAAACTTGAAAAAATAAAGGAGTTCTCAGTTTTGTCTCTATGATTGGTTTCTGCTTCATGTAGCCCTCAGCAGAGACTGTGGAAAAGCACTTTCATTGAGAGGGGTTGCCATGCCTCTAAGAAATAACGAGTTTCCGAAATACCAGCAAATATTTTTCACCCAATCTTGATGATACTTGTTAGTAATGATCGGTACACAAATCCAACTTGACTCACCAAATTTAGTTCTTCTAGGATGATGCGTTCGTTTACAGTAGCAGATTATATTTTTATTTTTCCTCTGTTCTCTCCTATATACATAGATGAATTTGGAACTCTAAATCCAACATGGTTTGTAGTAGCTCTTTGAAAGTTGACAAAAGAAAGTAGTTCTCAAATTTGTCTCTATGATTTGTTTCCGCTTCATGTAGCCCTAAGCAGAGACTGTGGAAAAGCATTTTCATTGAAAGGGGTTTACAAGCTTCCAAGAAATTACGAGTTTCCGAAATACCAGCAAATATTTTTTCACCCAATGTTGATGACACGTCTTGGTAATGACAAGTACACAAATTCCACTTGGCTCACCAAATTTTGTTCTTCTAGGTTGCAGCATTCGTTTACAGCAGCAGTTTATATTTTTAGGTTTCACTCTATTCTCTCCTATATAAATAGATGAATTTGAAACTCTAAATCCAACATGGTTTGTAGTAGCTCTTTGAAACTTGACAAAATAAAGGAGTTCTCAGTTTTGTCTCTATGGTTTGTTTACTCTTCAAGTAGCCCTAGGCACAGACTGTGGAAAAGCACTTTCATTGAGAGGGGTTGCCAAGCTTCTAAGAAATAATGAGTTTCCAAAATACCAGCAAATGTTTTTTCATCCAATGTCGATGATACTTGGTGGTAATGATCTGTTCACAAATCCCACTTGGCTCACCAAATTTTGTTCTTCTACTTTGAAGCGTTCGTCTACAGTAGCAATTTTAATATTTAGGTTTCACTCTGTTCTCTCCTATATAGAAAGATGAATTTGGAACACTAAATCCAACATGGTGTGTATTAGCTCTTGAAACTTGACAAAATAAAGGAGTTCTCAGTTTTGTCTCTATGATTTGTTTCCGCTTCATGTAGCCGTAAGCAGAGACTGTGCGAAAGCACTTTCAATGAAAGGGGTTGCAAGCTTCTAAGAAATTACGAGTTTCCGAAATAGCAGTAAATATTTTTTCACCCAATGTTGATGACACGTGGTGGTAATGATCGGTACACAAATCCCACTTGGCTCACCAAATTTTGTTCTTCTACTTTGAAGCATTCGTCTACAGTAGCAGTTTTTATTTTTAGGTTTCACTCTGTTCTCTCCTATATAGATAGATGAATTTTTACCTCTAAATCCAAAATGGTGTGTAATAGCTCTTGAAACTTGACAAAATAAAGGAGTTTTCAGTTTTGTCTCTATGGTTTGTTTCCTCTTCAAGTCGCCCTAGGCACAGATTGTGGAAAAGCACTATCATTGAGGGGTTGCAAAGCTTTTAAGAAATAACGAGTTTCCGAAATACCAGCAAAGATTTTTTCACCCAATCTTGATGATACTTGTTGGTCATGAAAAGTACACAAATCCCACTTGGCTCACCGAATTTTGTTCTTCTAGGTTGAAGCGTTCGTTTACAGTAGCAGTTTTTATTTTTGGTTTCACTCTGTTCTCTCCTATATAGATAGATGAATTTGGAACACTAAATCCAACATGGTTTGTATCAGCTCTTTGAAACTTGACAAAATAAAAGAGTTCTCAATTTTGTCTCTTTGGTTTGTTTCCTCTTCAAGTAGCCCTAGGCACAGACTATCGGAAAGCACTTTCATTGAGAGGGGTTTCCAAGCTTCTAAGAAATAAAGATTTTCCGAAATACCAGCAAATATTTTTTCACCCAATCTTGATGATACTTGGTGGTAATGATTGGTACACAAATCCCACTTGACTCACCAAATTTTGTTCTTCTGGGTTGAAGCGTTCGTCTGCAGTAGAAGTATTTATATTTAGGTTTCTCTCTGTTCTCTCCTATATAGATAGATGAATTTGGAACTCTAAATCCAAAATGATTTGTAGTTGCACTTTGAAACTTGACAAAACAAAGGAATTCTCAGTTTTGTCTCTATGATTTGTTTCCACTTCATGTAGCCCTAAGCAAAGACTGTGGAAAAGCACTTTCATTGAAAGGGGTTGCCAAGCTTCCAATAAATTACGAGTTTCCGAAATACCAGCAAATATTTTTTCACCAAATATTGAGGATACTTGGTGGTAATGATCAGTACACAAATCCCACTTGACTCACCATATTTTGTTCTTGTGGGTTGAAGCGTTCGTCTTCAGTAGCAGTTTTTATATTTAGGTTTCACTCTGTTCTCTCCTACATAGATAGATGAATTTGGAACTCTAAATCGAACATGGTGTGTAATCGCTCTTTGAAACTTGACAAAGTAAAGGAGATCTCAGTTTTGTCTCTATGGTTTGTTTCCTCTTCAAGTACCCCTAGGCACAGACTGTGGAAAAGCACTTTCATAGAGGGGTTGCCAAGCTTTTAAGAAATAACGAGTTTCCGAAATACCAGCAAATATTTTTTCACCCAATCTTGATGATACTT
>NW_027514129.1:0-95777 GCF_048772815.1 Callospermophilus lateralis | reverse complement strand
TCCTTGAAACTTGACCAAATGTAGTAGTTCTAAGTTCTATCTCTATGGTTTGTTTCCTCTTGAAGTACCCCATGCAGAGACTGGCGAAAAACACTTTCGTTTGAAAGGTTTTGCCAAGCTTCCAAAAAACTACTAGTTTGCTGAAATCTCAGCAAACATTTTTTCACCAAAACTTGATGATACTTGGTGGTAATGATCAGTTCACTAAGCCCACTTGGCTGCCCAATTTTTACTCTCCTAGGTTCAAGCGTTCGTTTCCAGTAACACTTTGAAATTTTAGGTTTCACTCTGTTTTCTGCTATATAGATAGATGTCTTTGAAACTCTAAATCAAACACGGTTTGGGCTAGCTCCTTGAAACTTGACAAAATGAAGTAGTTGTTAGTTCTATCTCTATGGTTTTTTTTCCTCTTGAAGTACCCCATGCAGAGACTGGCGAAAAACACTTTCGTTTTAAAGGGGTTGCCAAGCTTCGAAAAAACTACTAGTTTGCTGAAATCTCAGCAACCATTTTTTCACCAAATCTTGATGATACTTGGTGGTAATGATCAGTTCACTAATCCCACTTGGCTGCCCAAATTTTATTCTTCTAGGTTGAAGCTTTCGTTTCCAGTGACTGTTTGAATTTTTAGGTTTCACTCTGTTTTCTCCAACATAGATAGCTGTGTTTGGAATTCTAAATCAAACACGGTTTGTGCTAGCTCCGTGAAACTTGACAAAATGAAGTAGTTCTAAGTTCTATCTCTATGGTTTGTTTCCTCTTGAAGTACCCCATGCAGAGACTGGCGAAGAACACTTTCGTTTGAAAGGGGTTGCCAAGCTTCCAAAAAACTACTCGTTTGCTGAAATCTCAGCAAACATTTTTTCACCAAATCTTGATGATACTTGGTGGTAATGATCAGTTCACTAATCCCACTTGGCTGCCCAACTTTCACTCTTCTAGGTTCAAGCGTTCGTTTCCAGTAACAGTTTGAATTTTTAGGTTTCACTCTGTTTTCTGCTATATAGATAGATGTGTTTGAAACTCTAAATCAAACACGGTTTGTGCTAGCTCCGTGAAACTTGACAAAATGAAGTAGTTCTAAGTTCTATCTCTATGGTTTGTTTCCTCTTGAAGTACCCCATGCAGAGACTGGCAAAGAACACTTTCGTTTGAAAAGGGTTGCCAAGCTTCCAAAAAACTACTAGTTTGCTGAAATCTCAGCAACCATTTTTTCACCAAATCTTGATGATACTTGGTGGTAATGATCAGTTCACTAAGCCCACTTGGCTGCCCAATTTTCACTCTTCTAGGTTCAAGCGTTCGTTTCCAGTAACACTTTGAATTTTTAGGTTTCACTCTGTTTTCTGCTATATAGATAGATGTGTTTGAAACTCTAAATCAAACACGGTTTGTGCTAGCTCCTTGAAACTTGACAAAATGAAGTAGTTCTAAGTTCTATCTCTATGGTTTGTTTCCTCTTGAAGTACCCCATGCAGAGACTGGCGAATAACACTTTCGTTTAAAGGGGTTGCCAAGCTTCCAAAAAACTACTCGTTTGCTGAAATCTCAGCAAACATTTTTTCACCAAATCTTGATGATACTTGGTGGTAATGATCAGTTCACTAATCCCACTTGGCTGCCCAAATTTCACTCTTCTAGGTTCAAGCGTTCGTTTCCAGTAACAGTTTGAATTTTTAGGTTTCACTCTGTTTTCTGCTTTATAGATAGATGTGTTTGAAACTCTAAATCAAACACGGTTTGTGCTAGTTCCCTGAAACTTGACAAAATGAAGTAGTTCTAAGTTCTATCTCTATGGTTTGTTTCCTCTTGAAGTACCCCATGCAGAGACTGGCGAAGAACACTTTCGTTTGAAAGGAGTTGCCAAGCTTCCAAAAAACTACTAGTTTGCTGAAATCTCAGCAAACATTTTTTCACCAAATCTTGATGATACTTGGTGGTAATGATCAGTTCACTAATCCCACTTGGCTGCCCAACTTTCACTCTTCTAGGTTCAAGCGTTCGTTTCCAGTAACAGTTTGAATTTTTAGGTTTCACTCTGTTTTCTGCTTTATAGATAGATGTGTTTGAAACTCTAAATCAAACACGGTTTGTGCTAGTTCCCTGAATCTTGACAAAATGAAGTAGTTCTAAGTTCTATCTCTATGGTTTGTTTCCTCTTGAAGTACCCCATGCAGAGACTGGCAAAGAACACTTTCGTTTGAAAGGGGTTGCCAAGCTTACAAAAAACTACTATTTTTCTGAAATCTCAGCAACAATTTTTTCACCAAATCTTGATGATACTTGGTGGTAATGATCAGTTCACTAAGCCCACTTGGCTGCCCAAGTTTCACTCTTCTAGGTTCAAGCGTTCGTTTCCAGTAACACTGTGAATTTTTGGGTTTCACTCTGTTTTCTGCTATATAGATAGATGTGTTTGAAACTCTAAATCAAACACGGTTTGTGCTAGCTCCTTGAAACTTGACCAAATGAAGTAGTTCTAAGTTCTATCTCTATGGTTTGTTTCCTCTTAAAGTACCCCATGCAGAGACTGGCGAAGAACACTTTCGTTTGAAAGGGGTTGCCAAGCTTCCAAAAAACTACTCTTTTGCTGAAATCTCAGCAAACATTTTTTCACCAAATCTTGATGATACTTGGTGGTAATCATCAGTTCACTAAGCCCACTTGCTGCCCAATTTTTACTCTTCTAGGTTCAAGCGTTCGTTTCCAGTAACACTTTGAATTTTTAGGTTTCACTCTGTTTTCTGCTATATAGATAGATGTGTTTGAAACTCTAAATCAAACACGGTTTGTGCTAGCTCCTTGAAACTTGAAAAAATAAAGTAGTTCTAAGTTCTCTCTCTATGGTTTGTTTAATCTTGAAGTACCCCATGCAGAAACTGGCGAAAAACACTTTCCTTTGAAAGGGGTTGCCATGCTTCCAAAAAACTACTAGTTTGCTGAAATCTCAGCAAACATTTTTTCACCAAATCTTGATGATACTTGGTGGTAATGATCAGTTCACTAATCCCACTTGGCTGCCCAACTTTCACTCTTCTAGGTTCAAGCGATCGTTTCCAGTAACACTTTGAATTTTTAGGTTTCACTCTGTTTTCTGCTATATAGATAGATGTGTTTGAAACTCTAAATCAAACACGGTTTGTGCTAGCTTCTTGAAACTTGACCAAATGTAGTAGTTCTAAGTTCTATCTCTATGGTTTGTTTCCTCTTGAAGTACCCCATGCAGAGACTGGCGAAAAACACTTTCGTTTGAAAGGTTTTGCCAAGCTTCCAAAAAACTACTAGTTTGCTGAAATCTCAGCAAACATTTTTTCACCAAAACTTGATGATACTTGGTGGTAATGATCAGTTCACTAAGCCCACTTGGCTGCCCAATTTTTACTCTCCTAGGTTCAAGCGTTCGTTTCCAGTAACACTTTGAAATTTTAGGTTTCACTCTGTTTTCTGCTGTATAGATAGATGTCTTTGAAACTCTAAATCAAACACGGTTTGGGCTAGCTCCTTGAAACTTGACAAAATGAAGTAGTTGTTAGTTCTATCTCTATGGTTTTTTTTCCTCTTGCAGTACCCCATGCAGAGACTTTCGAAAAACACTTTCGTTTTAAAGGGGTTGCCAAGCTTCGAAAAAACTACTAGTTTGCTGAAATCTCAGCAACCATTTTTTCACCAAATCTTGATGATACTTGGTGGTAATGATCAGTTCACTAATCCCACTTGGCTGCCCAAATTTTATTCTTCTAGGTTGAAGCTTTCGTTTCCAGTGACTGTTTGAATTTTTAGGTTTCACTCTGTTTTCTCCAACATAGATAGCTGTGTTTGGAATTCTAAATCAAACACGGTTTGTGCTAGCTCCGTGAAACTTGACAAAATGAAGTAGTTCTAAGTTCTATCTCTATGGTTTGTTTCCTCTTGAAGTACCCCATGCAGAGACTGGCGAAGAACACTTTCGTTTGAAAGGGGTTGCCAAGCTTCCAAAAAACTACTCGTTTGCTGAAATCTCAGCAAATATTTTTTCACCAAATCTTGATGATACTTGGTGGTAATGATCAGTTCACTAATCCCACTTGGCTGCCCAACTTTCAATCCTCTAGGTTCAAGCGTTCGTTTCCAGTAACAGTTTGAATTTTTAGGTTTCACTCTGTTTTCTGCTATATAGATAGATGTGTTTGAAACTCTAAATCAAACACAGTTTGTGCTAGCTCCGTGAAACTTGACAAAATGAAGTAGTTCTAAGTTCTATCTCTATGGTTTGTTTCCTCTTGAAGTACCCCATGCAGAGACTGGTGAAGAACACTTTCGTTTAAAGGGGTTGCCAAGCTTCCAAAAAACTACTAGTTTGCTGAAATCTCAGCAAACATTTTTTCACCAAATCTTGATGATACTTCGTGGTAATGATCAGTTCACTAAGCCCACTTGGCTGCCCAATTTTAACTCTTCTAGGTTCAAGCGTTCGTTTCCAGTAACACTTTGAATTTTTGGGTTTCACTCTGTTTTCTGCTATATAGATAGATGTGTTTGAAACTCTAAATCAAACACGGTTTGTGCTAGCTCCTTGAAACTTGACAAAATGAAGTAGTTCTAAGTTCTATCTCTATGGTTTGTTTCCTCTTGAAGTACCCCATGCAGAGACTGGCGAATAACACTTTCGTTTTAAAGGGGTTGCCAAGCTTCCAAAATCTACTCGTTTGCTGAAATCTCAGCAAACATTTTTTCACCAAATCTTGATGATACTTGGTGGTAATGATCAGTTCACTAATCCCACTTGGCTGCCCAAATTTCACTCTTCTAGGTTCAAGCGTTCGTTTCCAGTAACAGTTTGAATTTTTAGGTTTCACTCTGTTTTCTGCTTTATAGATAGATGTGTTTGAAACTCTAAATCAAACACGGTTTGTGCTAGTTCCCTGAAACTTGACAAAATGAAGTAGTTCTAAGTTCTATCTCTATGGTTTGTTTCCTCTTGAAGTACCCCATGCAGAGACTGGCGAAGAACACTTTCGTTTGAAAGGAGTTGCCAAGCTTCCAAAAAACTACTAGTTTGCTGAAATCTCAGCAAACATTTTTTCACCAAATCTTGATGATACTTGGTGGTAATGATCAGTTCACTAATCCCACTTGGCTGCCCAACTTTCACTCTTCTAGGTTCAAGCGTTCGTTTCCAGTAACAGTTTGAATTTTTAGGTTTCACTCTGTTTTCTGCTTTATAGATAGATGTGTTTGAAACTCTAAATCAAACACGGTTTGTGCTAGTTCCCTGAATCTTGACAAAATGAAGTAGTTCTAAGATCTATCTCTATGGTTTGTTTCCTCTTGAAGTACCCCATGCAGAGACTGGCAAAGAACACTTTCGTTTGAAAGGGGTTGCCAAGCTTACAAAAAACTACTATTTTTCTGAAATCTCAGCAACAATTTTTTCACCAAATCTTGATGATACTTGGTGGTAATGATCAGTTCACTAAGCCCACTTGGCTGCCCAATTTTCACTCTTCTAGGTTCAAGCGTTCGTTTCCAGTAACACTGTGAATTTTTGGGTTTCACTCTGTTTTCTGCTATATAGATAGATGTGTTTGAAACTCTAAATCAAACACGGTTTGTGCTAGCTCCTTGAAACTTGACCAAATGAAGTAGTTCTAAGTTCTATCTCTATGGTTTGTTTCCTCTTGAAGTACCCCATGCAGAGACTGGCGAAAAACACTTTCGTTTTAAAGGGGTTGCCAAGCTTCCAAAAAACTACTAGTTTGCTGAAATCTCAGCAAACATTTTTTCACCAAATCTTGATGATACTTGGTGGTAATCATCAGTTCACTAAGCCCACTTGGATGCCCAATTTTTACTCTTCTAGGTTCAAGCGTTCGTTTCCAGTAACACTTTGAATTTTTAGGTTTCACTCTGTTTTCTGCTATATAGATAGATGTGTTTGAAACTCTAAATCAAACACGGTTTGTGCTAGCTCCTTGAAACTTGAAAAAATAAAGTAGTTCTAAGTTCTATCTCTATGGTTTGTTTCCTCTTGAAGTACCCCATGCAGAAACTGGCGAAAAACACTTTCGTTTGAAAGGGGTTGCCATGCTTCCAAAAAACTACTCGTTTGCTGAAATCTCAGCAAACATTTTTTCACCAAATCTTGATGATACTTGGTGGTAATGATCAGTTCACTAAGCACACTTGGCTGCCCAACTTTCACTCTTCTAGGTTCAAGCGTTCGTTTCCAGTAACACTTTGAATTTTTAGGTTTCACTCTGTTTTCTGCTATATAGATAGATGTGTTTGAAACTCTAAATCAAACACGGTTTGTGCTAGCTCCTTGAAACTTGACCAAATGTAGTAGTTCTAAGTTCTATCTCTATGGTTTGTTTCCTCTTGAAGTACCCCATGCAGAGACTGGCGAAAAACACTTTCGTTTGAAAGGTTTTGCCAAGCTTCCAAAAAACTACTAGTTTGCTGAAATCTCAGCAAACATTTTTTCACCAAAACTTGATGATACTTGGTGGTAATGATCAGTTCACTAAGCCCACTTGGCTGCCCAATTTTTACTCTCCTAGGTTCAAGCGTTCGTTTCCAGTAACACTTTGAAATTTTAGGTTTCACTCTGTTTTCTGCTATATAGATAGATGTCTTTGACACTCTAAATCAAACACGGTTTGGGCTAGCTCCTTGAAACTTGACAAAATGAAGTAGTTGTTAGTTCTATCTCTATGGTTTTTTTTCCTCTTGAAGTACCCCATGCAGAGACTGGCGAAAAACACTTTCGTTTTAAAGGGGTTGCCAAGCTTCGAAAAAACTACTAGTTTGCTGAAATCTCAGCAACCATTTTTTCACCAAATCTTGATGATACTTGGTGGTAATGATCAGTTCACTAATCCCACTTGGCTGCCCAAATTTTATTCTTCTAGGTTGAAGCTTTCGTTTCCAGTGACTGTTTGAATTTTTAGGTTTCACTCTGTTTTCTCCAACATAGATAGCTGTGTTTGGAATTCTAAATCAAACACGGTTTGTGCTAGCTCCGTGAAACTTGACAAAATGAAGTAGTTCTAAGTTCTATCTCTATGGTTTGTTTCCTCTTGAAGTACCCCATGCAGAGACTGGCGAAGAACACTTTCGTTTGAAAGGGGTTGCCAAGCTTCCAAAAAACTACTCGTTTGCTGAAATCTCAGCAAACATTTTTTCACCAAATCTTGATGATACTTGGTGGTAATGATCAGTTCACTAATCCCACTTGGCTGCCCAACTTTCACTCTTCTAGGTTCAAGCGTTCGTTTCCAGTAACAGTTTGAATTTTTAGGTTTCACTCTGTTTTCTGCTATATAGATAGATGTGTTTGAAACTCTAAATCAAACACGGTTTGTGCTAGCTCCGTGAAACTTGACAAAATGAAGTAGTTCTAAGTTCTATCTCTATGGTTTGTTTCCTCTTGAAGTACCCCATGCAGAGACTGGCAAAGAACACTTTCGTTTGAAAAGGGTTGCCAAGCTTCCAAAAAACTACTAGTTTGCTGAAATCTCAGCAACCATTTTTTCACCAAATCTTGATGATACTTGGTGGTAATGATCAGTTCACTAAGCCCACTTGGCTGCCCAATTTTCACTCTTCTAGGTTCAAGCGTTCGTTTCCAGTAACACTTTGAATTTTTAGGTTTCACTCTGTTTTCTGCTATATAGATAGATGTGTTTGAAACTCTAAATCAAACACGGTTTGTGCTAGCTTTTTGAAACTTGACCAAATGAAGTAGTTCTAAGTTCTATCTCTATGGTTTGTTTCCTCTTGAAGTACCCCATGCAGAGACTGGCGGAAAACACTTTCGTTTGAAAGTGGTTGCCATGCTTCCAAAAAACTACTAGTTTGCTGAAATCTCAGCAAACATTTTTTCACCAAATCTTGATGATACTTGGTGGTAATGATCAGTTCACTAATCCCACTTGGCTGCCCAACTTTCAATCTTCTAGGTTCAAGCGTTCGTTTCCAGTAACAGTTTGAATTTTTAGGTTTCACTCTGTTTTCTGCTATATAGATAGATGTGTTTGAAACTCTAAATCAAACACGGTTTGTCCTAGCTCCGTGAAACTTGACAAAATGAAGTAGTTCTAAGTTCTATCTCTATGGTTTGTTTCCTCTTGAAGTACCCCATGCAGAGACTGGCGAAGAACACTTTCATTTGAAAGGGGTTGCCAAGCTTCCAAAAAACTACTCGTTTGCTGAAATCTCAGCAAACATTTTTTCATCAAATCTTGATGATACTTGGTGGTAATGATCAGTTCACTAATCCCACTTGGCTGCCCAACTTTCACTCTTCTAGGTTCAGCGTTCCTTTCCAGTAACACTTTGAATTTTTAGGTTTCACTCTGTTTTCTGCTATATAGATAGATGTGTTTGAAACTCTAAATCAAACACGGTTTGTGCTAGCTTTTTGAAACTTGACCAAATGAAGTAGATCAAAGTTCTATCTCTATGGTTTGTTTCCTCTTGAAGTACCCCATGCAGAGACTGGCGAAGAACACTTTCGTTTGAAAGGGGTTGCCAAGCTTCCAAAAAACTACTCGTTTGCTGAAATCTCAGCAAACATTTTTTCACCAAATCTTGATGATACTTGGTGGTAATGATCAGTTCACTAAGGCCACTTGGCTGCCCAATTTTCACTCTTCTAGGTTCAAGCGTTCGTTTCCAGTAACACTTTGAATTTTTAGGTTTTACTCTGTTTTCTGCTATATA
This sequence comes from Callospermophilus lateralis, assembly GCF_048772815.1. Lineage (NCBI taxonomy): Eukaryota > Metazoa > Chordata > Mammalia > Rodentia > Sciuridae > Callospermophilus > Callospermophilus lateralis. The sequence goes on along the minus strand of NW_027514129.1, from coordinate 87,074 downwards.
GATAGATGTGTTTGAAACTCTAAATCAAAGACGGTTTGTGCTAGCTCCTTGAAACTTGACAAAATGAAGTAGTTCTAAGTTCTATCTCTATGGTTTGTTTCCTCTTGAAGTACCTCATGCAGAAACTGGCGAAAAACACTTTCGTTTGAAAGGGGTTGCCATGCTTCCAAAAAACTACTAGTTTGCTGAAATCTCAGCAAACATTTTTTCACCAAATCTTGATGATACTTGGTGGTAATGATCAGTTCACTAATCCCACTTGGCTGCCCAACTTTCACTCTTCTAGGTTCAGCGTTCGTTTCCAGTAACACTTTGAATTTTTAGGTTTCACTCTGTTTTCTGCAATATAGATAGATGTGTTTGAAACTCTAAATCAAACACGGTTTGTGCTAGCTCCTTGAAACTTGACCAAATGAAGTAGTTCTAAGTTCTATCTCTATGGTTTGTTTCCTCTTGAAGTACCTCATGCAGAAACTGGCGAAAAACACTTTCGTTTGAAAGGGGTTGACATGCTTCCAAAAAACTACTAGTTTGTTGAAATCTCAGCAAACATTTTTTCAACAAATCTTGATGATACTTGGTGGTAATGATCAGTTCACTAATCCCACTTGGCTGCCCAACTTTCACTCTTCTAGGTTCAAGCGTTCGTTTCCAGTAACACTTTGAATTTTTAGGTTTAACTCTGTTTTCTGCAATATAGATAGATGTGTTTGAAACTCTAAATCAAACACGGTTTGTGCTAGCTCCTTGAAACTTGACCAAATGAAGTAGTTCTAAGTTCTATCTCTATGGTTTGTTTCCTCTTGAAGTACCCCATACAGAGACTGGCGAAGAACACTTTCGTTTGAAAGGGGTTGCCAAGCTTACAAAAAACTACTATTTTTCTGAAATCTCAGCAACAATTTTTTCACCAAATCTTGATGATACTTGGTGGTAATGATCAGTTCACTAAGCCCACTTGGCTGCCCAATTTTCACTCTTCTAGGTTCAAGCGTTCGTTTCCAGTAACACTTTGAATTTTTATGTTTCACTCTGTTTTCTGCTATATAGATAGATGTGTTTGAAACTCTAAATCAAACACGGTTTGTGCTAGCTCCTTGAAACTTGACAATATAAAGTAGTTCTAAGTTCTATCTCTATTGTTTGTTTCCTCTTGAAGTACCCTATGCAGAGACTGGCGAAGAACACTTTCGTTTGAAAGGGGTTGCCAAGCTTCCAAAAAACTACTAGTTTGCTGAAATCTCAGCAAACATTTTTTCACCAAATCTTGATGATACTTGGTGGTAATGGTCAGTTCACTAATCCCACTTGGCTGCCCAACTTTCACTCTTCTAGGTTCAAGCGTTCGTTTCCAGTAACAGTTTGAATTTTTAGGTTTCACTCTGTTTTCTGCTATATAGATAGATGTGTTTGAAACTCTAAATCAAACACGGTTTGTGCTAGCTCCGTGAAACTTGAAAAAATGAAGTAGTTCTAAGTTCTATCTCTATGGTTTGTTTCCTCTTGAAGTACCCCATGCAGAGACTGGCAAAGAACACTTTCGTTTGAAAGGGGTTGCCAAGCTTCCAAAAAACTACTAGTTTGCTGAAATCTCAGGAACCATTTTTTCACCAAATCTTGATGATACTTGGTGGTAATGATCAGTTCACTAAGCCCACTTGGCTGCCCAATTTTCACTCTTCTAGGTTCAAGCGTTCGTTTCCAGTAACACTTTGAATTTTTATGTTTCACTCTGTTTTCTGCTATAAAGATAGATGTGTTTGAAACTCTAAATCAAACACGGTTTGTGCTAGCTCCTTGAAACTTGACCAAATGAAGTAGTTCTAAGTTCTATCTCTATGGTTTGTTTCCTCCTGAAGTACCCCATGCAGAGACTGGCGAAAAACACTTTCGTTTTAAAGGGGTTGCCAAGCTTCCAAAAAACTACTAGTTTGCTGAAATCTCAGCAAACATTTTTTCACCAAATCTTGATGATACTTGGTGGTAATGATCAGTTCACTAATCCCACTTGGCTGCCCAACTTTCACTCTTCTAGGTTCAAGCGTTCGTTTCCAGTAACAGTTTGAATTTTTAGGTTTCACTCTGTTTTCTGCTTTATAGATAGATGTCTTTGAAACTCTAAATAGAACACGGTTTGTGCTAGTTCCCTGAAACTTGACAAAATGAAGTAGTTCTAAGTTCTATCTCTATGGTTTGTTTCCTCTTCAAGTACCCCATGCAGAGACTGGCGAAGAACACTTTCGTTTGAAAGGGGTTGCCAAGCTTCCAAAAAACTACTAGTTTGCTGAAATCTCAGCAAACATTTTTTCACCAAATCTTGATGATACTTGGTGGTAATGATCAGTTCACTAATCCCACTTGGCTGCCCAACTTTCACTCTTCTAGGTTCAAGCGTTCGTTTCCAGTAACAGTTTGAATTTTTAGGTTTCACTCTGTTTTCTGCTATATAGATAGATGTGTTTGAAACTCTAAATCAAACACGGTTTGTGCTAGTTCCCTGAAACTTGACAAAATGAAGTAGTTCTAAGTTCTATCTCTATGGTTTGTTTCCTCTTGAAGTACCCCATGCAGAGACTGGCAAAGAACACTTTCGTTTGAAAGGGGTTGCCAAGCTTACAAAAAACTACTAGTTTGCTGAAATCTCAGCAAACATTTTTTCACCAAATCTTGATGATACTTGGTGGTAATGATCAGTTCACTAAGCCCACTTGGCAGCCCAACTTTCACTCTTATAGGTTCAAGCGTTCGTTTCCAGTAACACTTTGAATTTTTAGGTTTCACTCTGTTTTCTGCTATATAGATAGATGTGTTTGAAACTCTAAATCAAACACGGTTTGTGCTAGCTCCTTGAAACTTGACCAAATGAAGTAGTTCTAAGTTCTATCTTTATGGTTTTATTTCCTCCTGAAGTACCCCATGCAGAGACTGGCGAAAAACACTTCTTTCGTTTTAAAGGGGTTGCCAAGCTTCCAAAAAACTACTAGTTTGCTGAAATCTCAGCAAACATTTTTTCACCAAATCTTGATGATACTTGGTGGTAATGATCAGTTCACTAATCCCACTTGGCTGCCCAACTTTCAATCTTCTAGGTTCAAGCGTTCGTTTCCAGTAACAGTTTGAATTTTTAGGTTTCACTCTGTTTTCTGCTATATAGATAGATGTGTTTGAAACTCTAAATCAAACACGGTTTGTGCTAGCTTTGTGAAACTTGACAAAATGAAGTAATTCTAAGTTCTATCTCTATGGTTTGTTTCCTCTTGAAGTACCCCATGCAGAGACTGGCGAAGAACACTTTCGTTTGAAAGGGGTTGCCAAGCTTCCAAAAAACTACTAGTTTGCTGAAATCTCAGCAAACATTTTTTCACCAAATCTTGATGATACTTGGTGGTAATGATCAGTTCACTAATCCCACTTGGCTGCCCAACTTTCACTCTTATAGGTTCAAGCGTTCGTTTCCAGTAACACTTTGAATTTTTAGGTTTCACTCTGTTTTCTGCTATATAGATAGATGTGTTTGAAACTCTAAATCAAACACGGTTTGTGCTAGCTCCGTGAAACTTGACAAAATGAAGTAGTTCTAAGTTCTATCTCTATGGTTTGTTTCCTCTTGAAGTACCCCATGCAGAGACTGGCGAAGAACACTTTCGTTTGAAAGGGGTTGCCAAGCTTCCAAAAAACTACTAGTTTGCTGAAATCTCAGCAAACATTTTTTCACCAAATCTTGATGATACTTGGTGGTAATGATCAGTTCACTAATCCCACTTGGCTGCCCAACATTCACTCTTCTAGGTTCAAGCGTTCGTTTCCAGTAACAGTTTGAATTTTTAGGTTTCACTCTGTTTTCTGCTATATAGATAGATGTGTTTGAAACTCTAAATCAAACACGGTTTGTGCTAGCTCCGTGAAACTTGACAAAATGAAGTAGTTCTAAGTTCTATCTCTATGGTTTGTTTCCTCTTGAAGTACCCCATGCAGAGACTGGCGAAGAACACTTTCATTTGAAAGTGGTTGCCAAGCTTCCAAAAAACTACTCGTTTGCTGAAATCTCAGCAAACATTTTTTCATCAAATCTTGATGATACTTGGTGGTAATGATCAGTTCACTAATCCCACTTGGCTGCCCAACTTTCACTCTTCTAGGTTCAGCGTTCGTTTCCAGTAACAGTTTGAATTTTTAGGTTTCACTCTGTTTTCTGCTATATAGATAGATGTGTTTGAAACTCTAAATCAAACACGGTTTGTGCTAGCTCCGTAAAACTTGACAAAATGAAGTAGATCAAAGTTCTATCTCTATGGTTTGTTTCCTCTTGAAGTACCCTATGCAGAGACTGGGGAAGAACACTTTCGTTTGAAAGGGGTTGCCAAGCTTCCAAAAAACTACTCGTTTGCTGAAATCTCAGCAAACATTTTTTCACCAAATCTTGATGATACTTGGTGGTAATGATCAGTTCACTAATCCCACTTGGCTGCCCAATTTTCACTCTTCTAGGTTCAAGCGTTCGTTTCCAGTAACACTTTGAATTTTTAGGTTTTACTCTGTTTTCTGCTATATAGATAGATGTGTTTGAAACTCTAAATCAAAGACGGTTTGTGCTAGCTCCTTGAAACTTGACAAAATGAAGTAGTTCTAAGTTCTATCTCTATGGTTTGTTTCCTCTTGAAGTACCTCATGCAGAAACTGGCGAAAAACACTTTCGTTTGAAAGGGGTTGCCATGCTTCCAAAAAACTACTAGTTTGCTGAAATCTCAGCAAACATTTTTTCACCAAATCTTGATGATACTTGGTGGTAATGATCAGTTCACTAATCCCACTTGGCTGCCCAACTTTCACTCTTCTAGGTTCAAGCGTTCGTTTCCAGTAACACTTTGAATTTTTAGGTTTCACTCTGTTTTCTGCTATATAGATAGATGTGTTTGAAACTCTAAATCAAACACGGTTTGTGCTAGCTCCTTGAAACTTGACCAAATGAAGTAGTTCTAAGTTCTATCTCTATGGTTTGTTTCCTCTTGAAGTACCTCATGCAGAAACTGGCGAAAAAGACTTTCGTTTGAAAGGGGTTGCCTTGCTTCCAAAAAACTACTAGTTTGTTGAAATCTCAGCAAACATTTTTTCAACAAATCTTGATGATACTTGGTGGTAATGATCAGTTCACTAATCCCACTTGGCTGCCCAACTTTCACTCTTCTAGGTTCAAGCGTTCGTTTCCAGTAACACTTTGAATTTTTAGGTTTCACTCTGTTTTCAGCAATATAGATAGATGTGTTTGAAACTCTAAATCAAACACGGTTTGTGCTAGCTCCTTGAAACTTGACCAAATTAAGTAGTTCTAAGTTCTATCTCTATGGTTTGTTTCCTCTTGAAGTACCCCATACAGAGACTGGCGAAGAACACTTTCGTTTGAAAGGGGTTGCCAAGCTTACAAAAAACTACTATTTTTCTGAAATCTCAGCAACAATTTTTTCACCAAATCTTGATGATACTTGGTGGTAATGATCAGTTCACTAAGCCCACTTGGCTGCCCAATTTTCACTCTTCTAGGTTCAAGCTTTCGTTTCCAGTGACTGTTTGAATTTTTAGGTTTCACTCTGTTTTCTCCAACATAGATAGCTGTGTTTGGAATTCTAAATCAAACACGGTTTGTGCTAGCTCCGTGAAACGTGACAACATGAAGTAGTTCTAAGTTCTATTTCTATGGTTTGTTTCCTCTTGAAGTACCCCATGCAGAGACTGGCGAAGAACACTTTCGTTTGAAAGGGGTTGCCAAGCTTCCAAAAAACTACTCGTTTGCTGAAATCTCAGCAAACATTTTTTCACCAAATCTTGATGATACTTGGTGGTAATGATCAGTTCACTAAGCCCACTTGGCTGCCCAATTTTCACTCTTCTAGGTTCAAGCGTTCGTTTCCAGTAACACTTTGAATTTTTAGGTTTCACTCTGTTTTCTGCTATATAGATAGATGTGTTTGAAACTCTAAATCAAACACGGTTTGTGCTAGCTCCTTGAAACTTGACCAAATGAAGTAGTTCTAAGTTCTATCTCTATGGTTTGTTTCCTCTTGAAGTACCCCATGCAGAGACTGGCGAAGGACACTTTCGTTTGAAAGGGGTTGCCAAACTACCAAAAAACTACTAGTTTGCTGAAATCTCAGCAAACATTTTTTCACCAAATCTTGATGATACTTGGTGGTAATGATCAGTTCACTAATCCCACTTGGCTGCCCAACTTTCACTCTTCTAGGTTCAAGCGTTCGTTTCCAGTAACACTTTGAATTTTTAGGTTTCACTCTGTTTTCTGCAATATAGTTAGATGTGTTTGAAACTCTAAATCAAACACGGTTTGTGCTAGCTCCATGAAACTTGACCAAATGAAGTAGTTCTAAGTTCTATCTCTATGGTTTGTTTCCTCTTGAAGTACCCCATGCAGAGACTGGCGAAGAACACTTTCGTTTGAAAGGGGTTGCCAAGCTTCCAAAAAACTACTCGTTTGCTGAAATCTCAGCAAACATTTTTTCACCAAATCTTGATGATACTTGGTGGTAATGATCAGTTCACTAAGCCCACTTGGCTGCCCAATTTTCACTCTTCTAGGTTCAAGCGTTCGTTTCCAGTAACACTGTGAATTTTTGGGTTTCACTCTGTTTTCTGCTATATAGATAGATGTGTTTGAAACTCTAAATCAAACACGGTTTGTGCTAGCTCCTTGAAACTTGACAAAATGAAGTAGTTCTAAGTTCTATCTCTATGGTTTGTTTCCTCTTGAAGTACCCCATGCAGAGACTGGCGAATAACACTTTCGTTTTAAAGGGGTTGCCAAGCTTCCAAAAAACTACTCGTTTGCTGAAATCTCAGCAAACATTTTTTCACCAAATCTTGATGATACTTGGTGGTAATGATCAGTTCACTAAGCCCACTTGGCTGCCCAATTTTCACTCTTCTAGGTTCAAGCGTTCGTTTCCAGTAACACTTTGAATTTTTAGGTTTCACTCTGTTTTCTGCTATATAGATAGATGTGTTTGAAACTCTAAATCAAACACGGTTTGTGCTAGCTCCTTGAAACTTGACCAAATGAAGTAGTTCTAAGTTCTATCTCTATGGTTTGTTTCCTCTTGAAGTACCCCATGCAGAGACTGACGAAGGACACTTTCGTTTGAAAGGGGTTGCCAAGCTACCAAAAAACTACTAGTTTGCTGAAATCTCAGCAAACATTTTTTCACCAAATCTTGATGATACTTGGTGGTAATGATCAGTTCACTAATCCCACTTGGCTGCCCAACTTTCACTCTTCTAGGTTCAAGCGTTCGTTTCCAGTAACACTTTGAATTTTTAGGTTTCACTCTGTTTTCTGCAATATAGATAGATGTGTTTGAAACTCTAAATCAAACACGGTTTGTGCTAGCTTCTTGAAACTTGACCAAATGAAGTAGTTCTAAGTTCTATCTCTATGGTTTGTTTCCTCTTGAAGTACCCCATGCAGAGACTGGCGAAGAACACTTTCGTTTGAACGGGGTTGCCAAGCTTCCAAAAAACTACTCGTTTGCTGAAATCTCAGCAAACATTTTTTCACCAAATCTTGATGATACTTGGTGGTAATGATCAGTTCACTAAGCCCACTTGGCTGCCCAATTTTCACTCTTCTAGGTTCAAGCGTTCGTTTCCAGTAACACTATGAATTTTGGGGTTTCACTCTGTTTTCTTCTTTATAGATAGATGTGGTTGAAATTCTAAATCAAACACGGTTTGTGCTAGCTCCTTGAAACTTGACAAAATGAAGTAGTTCTAAGTTCTATCTCTGTGGTTTGTTTCCTCTTGAAGTACCCCATGCAGAGACTGGCGAAGAACACTTTCGTTTGAAAGGGGTTGCCAAGCTTCCAAAGAGCTACTCGTTTGCTGAAATCTCAGCAAACATTTTTCACCAAATCTTGATGATACTTGGTGGTAATGATCAGTTCACTAAGCCCACTTGGCTGCCCAATTTTCACTCTTCTAGGTTCAAGCGTTCGTTTCCAGTAACACTTTGAATTTTTAGGTTTCACTCTGTTTTCTGCTATATAGATAGATGTGTTTGAAACTCTAAATCAAACACGGTTTGTGCTAGCTCCTTGAAACTTGACAAAATGAAGTAGTTCTAAGTTCTATCTCTATGGTTTGTTTCCTCTTGAAGTACCCCATGCAGAAACTGGCGAAAAACACTTTCGTTTGAAAGGGGTTGCCATGCTTCCAAAAAACTACTAGTTTGCTGAAATCTCAGCAAACATTTTTTCACCAAATCTTGATGATACTTGGTGATAATGATCAGTTCACTAATCCCACTTGGCTGACCAACTTTCACTCTTCTAGGTTCAAGCGTTCATTTCCAGTAACAGTTTGAATTTTTAGGTTTCACTCTGTTTTCTGCTATATAGATAGATGTGTTTGAAACTCTAAATCAAACACGGTTTGTGCTAGCTACGTGAAACTTGACAAAATGAAGTAGTTCTAAGTTCTATCTCTGTGGTTTGTTTCCTCTTGAAGTACCCCATGCAGAGACTGGCGAAGAACACTTTCGTTTGAAAGGGGTTGCCAAGCTACCAAAAAACTACTAGTTTGCTGAAATCTCAGCAAACATTTTTTCACCAAATCTTGATGATACTTGGTGGTAATGATCAGTTCACTAATCCCACTTGGCTGCCCAACTTTCACTCTTCTAGGTTCAAGCGTTCGTTTCCAGTAACACTTTGAATTTTTAGGTTTCACTCTGTTTTCTGCAATATAGATAGATGTGTTTGAAACTCTAAATAAAACACGGTTTGTGCTAGCTCCTTGAAACTTGACCAAATGAAGTAGTTCTAAGTTCTATCTCTATGGTTTGTTTCCTCTTGAAGTACCCCATGCAGAGACTGGCGAAGAACACTTTCGTTTGAAAGGGGTTGCCAAGCTTACAAAAAACTACTAGTTTGCTGAAATCTCAGCAACAATTTTTTCACCAAATCTTGATGATACTTGGTGGTAATCATCAGTTCACTAAGCCCACTTGGCTGCCCAATTTTCACTCTTCTAGGTTCAAGCGTTCGTTTCCAGTAACACTTTGAATTTTTATGTTTCACTCTGTTTTCTGCTATATAGATAGATATGTTTGAAACTCTAAATCAAACACGGTTTGCGCTAGCTCCTTGAAACTTGACCAAATGAAGTAGATCTAAGTTCTATCTCTATGGTTTGTTTCCTCTTGAAGTACCAAAAGCAGAGACTGGCGAAAAACACTTTCGTTTTAAAGGGGTTGCCAAGCTTCCAAAAAACTACTAGTTTGCTGAAATCTCAGCAAACATTTTTTCACCAAATCTTGATGATACTTGGTGGTAATGATCAGTTCACTAATCCCACTTGGCTGCCCAACTTTCAATCTTCTAGGTTCAAGCGTTCGTTTCCAGTAACAGTTTGAATTTTTAGGTTTCACTCTGTTTTCTGCTATATAGATAGATGTGTTTGAAACTCTAAATCAAACACGGTTTGTGCTAGCTCCGTGAAACTTGACAAAATGAAGTAGTTCTAAGTTCTATCTCTATGGTTTGTTTCCTCTTGAAGTACCCCATGCAGAGACTGTCGAAGAACACTTTCGTTTGAAAGGGGTTGCCAAGCTTCCAAAAAACTACTCGTTTGCTGAAATCTCAGCAAACATTTTTTCACCAAATCTTGATGATACTTGGTGGTAATGATCAGTTCACTAAGCCCACTTGGCTGCCCAACTTTCACTCTTCTAGGTTCAAGCGTTCGTTTCCAGTAACACTTTGAATTTTTAGGTTTCACTCTGTTTTCTGCAATATAGATAGATGTGTTTGAAACTCTAAATCAAACACGGTTTGTGCTAGCTCCTTGAAACTTGACCAAATGAAGTAGTTCTAAGTTCTATCTCTATGGTTTGTTTCCTCTTGAAGTACCCCATGCAGAGACTGGCGAAGAACACTTTCGTTTGAAAGGGGTTGCCAAGCTTACAAAAAACTACTAGTTTGCTGAAATCTCAGCAACAATTTTTTCACCAAATCTTGATGATACTTGGTGGTAATGATCAGTTCACTAAGCCCACTTGGCTGCCCAATTTTCACTCTTCTAGGTTCAAGCGTTCGTTTCCAGTAACACTTTGAATTTTTTTGTTTCACTCTGTTTTCTGCTATATAGATAGATATGTTTGAAACTCTAAATCAAACACGGTTTGCGCTAGCTCCTTGAAACTTGACCAAATGAAGTAGATCTAAGTTCTATCTCTATGGTTTGTTTCCTCTTGAAGTACCCCATGCAGAGACTGGCGAAAAACACTTTCGTTTTAAAGGGGTTTCCAAGCTTCCAAAAAACTACTAGTTTGCTGAAATCTCAGGAAAACATTTTTTCACCAAATCTTGATGATACTTGGTGGTAATGATCAGTTCACTAATCCCACTTGGCTGCCCAAATTTTATTCTTCTAGGTTGAAGCTTTCGTTTCCAGTGACTCTTTGAATTTTTAGGTTTCACTCTGTTTTCTCCAACATAGATAGCTGTGTTTGGAATTCTAAATCAAACACGGTTTGTGCTAGCTCCGTGAAACGTGACAAAATGAAGTAGTTCTAAGTTCTATTTCTATGGTTTGTTTCCTCTTGAAGTACCCCATGCAGAGACTGGCGAAGAACACTTTCGTTTGAAAGGGGTTGCCAAGCTTCCAAAAAACTACTCGTTTGCTGAAATCTCAGCAAACATTTTTTCACCAAATCTTGATGATACTTGGTGGTAATGATCAGTTCACTAAGCCCACTTGGCTGCCCAATTTTCACTCTTCTAGGTTCAAGCGTTCGTTTCCAGTAACACTTTGAATTTTTAGGTTTCACTCTGTTTTCTGCTATATAGATAGATGTGTTTGAAACTCTAAATCAAACACGGTTTGTGCTAGCTCCTTGAAACTTGACCAAATGAAGTAGTTCTAAGTTCTATCTCTATGGTTTGTTTCCTCTTGAATTACCCCATGCAGAGACTGGAGAAAAACACTTTCGTTTTAAAGGGGTTGCCAAGCTTCCAAAAAACTACTAGTTTGCTGAAATCTCAGCAAACATTTTTTCACCAAATCTTGATGATACTTGGTGGTAATGATCAGTTCACTAATCCCACTTGGCTGCCCAACTTTCAATCTTCTAGGTTCAAGCGTTCATTTCCAGTAACAGTTTGAATTTTTAGGTTTCACTCTGTTTTCTGCTATACAGATAGATGTGTTTGAACTCTAAATCAAACACGGTTTGTGCTAGCTCCGTGAAACTTGACAAAATGAAGTAGATCAAAGTTCTATCTCTATGGTTTGTTTCCCTCTTGAAGTACCCCATGCAGAGACTGGCGAAGAACACTTTCGTTTGAAAGGGGTTGCCAAGCTTCCAAAAAACTACTCGTTTGCTGATAACTCAGCAAACATTTTTTCACCAAATCTTGATGATACTTGGTGGTAATGATCAGTTCACTAAGGCCACTTGGCTGCCCAATTTTCACTCTTCAAGGTTTCAAGCGTTCGTTTCCAGTAACACTTTGAATGTTTAGGTTTCACTCTGTTTTCTGCTATATAGATAGATGTGTTTGAAACTCTAAATCAAACACGGTTTGTGCTAGCTCCTTGAAACTTGACCAAATGAAGTAGTTCTAAGTTCTATCTCTATGGTTTGTTTCCTCTTGAAGTACCCCATGCAGAGACTGCGAAGGACACTTTCGTTTGAAAGGGGTTGCCAAGCTACCAAAAAACTACTAGTTTGCTGAAATCTCAGCAAACATTTTTTCACCAAATCTTGATGATACTTGGTGGTAATGATCAGTTCACTAATCCCACTTGGCTGCCCAACTTTCACTCTTCTAGGATCAAGCGTTCGTTTCCAGTAACACTTTGAATTTTTAGGTTTCACTCTGTTTTCTGCAATATAGATATGATGTGTTTGAAACTCTAAATCAAACACGGTTTGTGCTAGCTCCTTGAAACTTGACCAAATGAAGTAGTTCTAAGTTCTATCTCTATGGTTTGTTTCCCTCTTGAAGTACCCCATGCAGAGACTGGCGAAGAACACTTTCGTTTGAAAGGGGTTGCCAAGCTTACAAAAAACTACTCGTTTGCTGAAATCTCAGCAAACATTTTTTCACCAAATCTTGATGATACTTGGTGGTAATGATCAGTTCACTAAGCCCACTTGGCTGCCCAATTTTCACTCTTCTAGGTTCAAGCGTTCGTTTCCAGTAACACTTTGAATTTTGGTGTTTCACTCTGTTTTCTGCTTTATAGATAGATGTGTTTGAAATTCTAAATCAAACACGGTTTGTGCTAGCTCCTTGAAACTTGACAAAATGAAGTAGTTCTAAGTTCTATCTCTGTGGTTTGTTTCCTCTTGAAGTACCCCATGCAGAGACTGGCGAAGAACACTTTCGTTTGAAAGGGGTTGCCAAGCTTCCAAAGAGCTACTCGTTTGCTGAAATCTCAGCAAACATTTTTTCACCAAATCTTGATGATACTTGGTGGTAATGATCAGTTCACTAAGCCCACTTGGCTGCCCAATTTTCACTCTTCTAGGTTCAAGCGTTCGTTTCCAGTAACACTTTGAATTTTTAGGTTTCACTCTGTTTTCTGCTATATAGATAGATGTGTTTGAAACTCTAAATCAAACACGGTTTGTGCTAGCTCCTTGAAACTTGACAAAGTGAAGTAGTTCTAAGTTCTATCTCTATGGTTTGTTTCCTCTTGAAGTACCCCATGCAGAAACTGGCGAAAAACACTTTCGTTTGAAAGGGGTTGCCATGCTTCCAAAAAACTACTAGTTTGCTGAAATCTCAGCAAACATTTTTTCACCAAATCTTGATGATACTTGGTGGTAATGATCAGTTCACTAATCCCACTTGGCTGACCAACTTTCACTCTTCTAGGTTCAAGCGTTCGTTTCCAGTAACAGTTTGAATTTTTAGGTTTCACTCTGTTTTCTGCTATATAGATAGATGTGTTTGAAACTCTAAATCAAACACGGTTTGTGCTAGCTCCGTGAAACTTGACAAAATGAAGTAGTTCTAAGTTCTATCTCTGTGGTTTGTTTAATCTTGAAGTACCCCATGCAGAGACTGGCAAAGAACACTTTCGTTTGAAAGGGGTTGCCAAGCTACCAAAAAACTACTAGTTTGCTGAAATCTCAGCAAACATTTTTTCACCAAATCTTGATGATACTTGGTGGTAATGATCAGTTCACTAATCCCACTTGGCTGCCCAACTTTCACTCTTCTAGGTTCAAGCGTTCGTTTCCAGTAACACTTTGAATTTTAGGTTTCACTCTGTTTTCTGCAATATAGATAGATGTGTTTGAAACTCTAAATAAAACACGGTTTGTGCTAGCTCCTTGAAACTTGACCAAATGAAGTAGTTCTAAGTTCTATCTCTATGGTTTGTTTCCTCTTGAAGTACCCCATGCAGAGACTGGCGAAGAACACTTTCGTTTGAAAGGGGTTGCCAAGCTTACAAAAAACTACTAGTTTGCTGAAATCTCAGCAACAATTTTTTCACCAAATCTTGATGATACTTGGTGGTAATCATCAGTTCACAAAGCCCACTTGGCTGCCCAATTTTCACTCTTCTAGGTTCAAGCGTTCGTTTCCAGTAACACTTTGAATTTTTATGTTTCACTCTGTTTTCTGCTATATAGATAGATATGCTTGAAACTCTAAATCAAACACGGTTTGCGCTAGCTCCTTGAAACTTGACCAAATGAAGTAGATCTAAGTTCTATCTCTATGGTTTGTTTCCTCTTGAAGTACCCCATGCAGAGACTGGCGAAAAACACTTTCGTTTTAAAGGGGTTGCCAAGCTTCCAAAAAACTACTAGTTTGCTGAAATCTCAGCAAACATTTTTTCACCAAATCTTGATGATACTTGGTGGTAATGATCAGTTCACTAATCCCACTTGGCTGCCCAACTTTCAATCTTCTAGGTTCAAGCGTTCGTTTCCAGTAACAGTTTGAATTTTTAGGTTTCACTCTGTTTTCTGCTATATAGATAGATGTGTTTGAAACTCTAAATCAAACACGGTTTGTGCTAGCTCCGTGAAACTTGACAAAATGAAGTAGTTCTAAGTTCTATCTCTATGGTTTGTTTCCTCTTGAAGTACCCCATGCAGAGACTGGCGAAGAACACTTTCGTTTGAAAGGGGTTGCCAAGCTTCCAAAAAACTACTCGTTTGCTGAAATCTCAGAAAACATTTTTTCACCAAATCTTGATGATACTTGGTGGTAATGATCAGTTCACTAAGCCCACTTGGCTGCCCAACTTTCACTCTTCTAGGTTCAAGCGTTCGTTTCCAGTAACACTTTGAATTTTTAGGTTTCACTCTGTTTTCTGCAATATAGATAGATGTGTTTGAAACTCTAAATCAAACACGGTTTGTGCTAGCTCCTTGAAACTTGACCAAATGAAGTAGTTCTAAGTTCTATCTCTATGGTTTCTTTCCTCTTGAAGTACCCCATGCAGAGACTGGAGAAGAACACTTTCGTTTGAAAGGGGTTGCCAAGCTTACAAAAAACTACTAGTTTGCTGAAATCTCAGCAACAATTTTTTCACCAAATCTTGATGATACTTGGTGGTAATGATCAGTTCACTAAGCCCACTTGGCTGCCCAATTTTCACTCTTCTAGGTTCAAGCGTTCGTTTCCAGTAACACTTTGAATTTTTTTGTTTCACTCTGTTTTCTGCTATATAGATAGATATGTTTGAAACTCTAAATCAAACACGGTTTGCGCTAGCTCCTTGAAACTTGACCAAATGAAGTAGATCTAAGTTCTATCTCTATGGTTTGTTTCCTCTTGAAGTACCCCATGCAGAGACTGGCGAAAAACACTTTCGTTTTAAAGGGGTTGCCAAGCTTCCAAAAAACTACTAGTTTGCTGAAATCTCAGCAAACATTTTTTCACCAAATCTTGATGATACTTGGTGGTAATGATCAGTTCACAAATCCCACTTGGCTGCCCAACTTTCAATCTTCTAGGTTCAAGCGTTCGTTTCCAGTAACAGTTTGAATTTTAGGTTTCACTCTGTTTTCTGCTATATAGATAGATGTGTTTGAAACTCTAAATCAAACACGGTTTGTGCTAGCTCCGTGAAACTTGACAAAATGAAGTAGTTCTAAGTTCTATCTCTATGGTTTCTTTCCTCTTGAAGTACCCCATGCAGAGACTGGCGAAGAACACTTTCGTTTGAAAGGGGTTGCCAAGCTTCCAAAAAACTACTCGTTTTCTGAAATCTCAGCAACAATTTTTTCACCAAATCTTGATGATACTTGGTGGTAATGATCAGTTCACTAAGCCCACTTGGCTGCCCAATTTTCACTCTTCTAGGTTCAAGCGTTCGTTTCCAGTAACACTTTGAATTTTTGGGTTTCACTCTGTTTTCTGCTATATAGATAGATGTGTTTGAAACTCTAAATCAAACACGGTTTGTGCTAGCTCCTTGAAACTTGACAAAATGAAGTAGTTCTAAGTTCTATATCTATGGTTTGTTTCCTCTTGAAGTACCCCATGCAGAATCTGGCGAAAAACACTTTCGTTTGAAAGGGGTTGCCATGCTTCCAAAAAACTACTAGTTTGCTGAAATCTCAGCAAACATTTTTTCACCAAATCTTGATGATGCTTGGTGGTAATTATCAGTTCACTAATCCCACTTGGCTGCCCAACTTTCACTCTTCTAGGTTCAAGCGTTCGTTTCCAGTAACAGTTTGAATTTTTAGGTTTCACTCTGTTTTCTGCTATATAGATAGATGTGTTTGAAACTCTAAATCAAACACGGTTTGTGCTAGCTCCGTGAAACTTGACAAAATGAAGTATTTCTAAGTTCTATCTCTGTGGTTTGTTTCCTCTTGAAGTACCCCATGCAGAGACTGGCGAAGAACACTTTCGTTTGAAAGGGGTTGCCAAGCTACCAAAAAACTACTAGTTTGCTGAAATCTCAGCAACCATTTTTTCACCAAATCTTGATGATACTTGGTGGTAATGATCAGTTCACTAAGCCCACTTGGCTGCCCAACTTTCACTCTTCTAGGTTCAAGCGTTCGTTTCCAGTAACAGTTTGAATTTTTAGGTTTCACTCTGTTTTCTGCTATATAGATAGATGTGTTTGAAACTCTAAATCAAACACGGTTTGTGCTAGCTCCGTGAAACTTGACAAAATGAAGTATTTCTAAGTTCTATCTCTGTGGTTTGTTTCCTCTTGAAGTACCCCATGCAGAGACTGGCGAAGAACACTTTCGTTTGAAAGGGGTTGCCAAGCTACCAAAAAACTACTAGTTTGCTGAAATCTCAGCAAACATTTTTTCACCAAATCTTGATGATACTTGGTGGTAATGATCAGTTCACTAAGCCCACTTGGCTGCCCAACTTTCACTCTTCTAGGTTCAAGCGTTCGTTTCCAGTAACAGTTTGAATTTTTAGGTTTCACTCTGTTTTCTGCTATATAGATAGATGTGTTTGAAACTCTAAATCAAACACGGTTTGTGCTAGTTCCGTGAAACTTGACAAAATGAAGTAGTTCTAAGTTCTATCTCTATGGTTTGTTTCCTCTTGAAGTACCCCATGCAGAGACTGGCGAAGAACACTTTCGTTTGAAAGGGGTTGCCAAGCTTCCAAAAAACTACTCGTTTGCTGAAATCTCAGCAAACATTTTTTCACCAAATCTTGATGATACTTGGTGGTAATGATCAGTTCACTAAGCCCACTTGGCTGCCCAATTTTCACTCTTCTAGGTTCAAGCGTTCGTTTCCAGTAACAGTTTGAATTTTTATGTTTCACTCTGTTTTCTGCTATATAGATAGATGTGTTTGACACTCTAAATCAAACACGGTTTGTGCTAGCTCCGTGAAACTTGACAAAATGAAGTAGTTCTAAGTTCTATCTCTATGGTTTGTTTCCTCTTGAAGTACCCCATGCAGAGACTGGCGAAGAACACTTTCGTTTGAAAGGGGTTGCCAAGCTTCCAAAAAACTACTCGTTTGCTGAAATCTCAGCAAACATTTTTTCACCAAATCTTGATGATACTTGGTGGTAATGATCAGTTCACTAAGCCCACTTGGCTGCCCAATTTTCACTCTTCTAGGTTCAAGCGTTCGTTTCCAGTAACACTTTGAATTTTTTTGTTTCACTCTGTTTTCTGCTATATAGATAGATATGTTTGAAACTCTAAATCAAACACGGTTTGCGCTAGCTCCTTGAAACTTGACCAAATGAAGTAGATCTAAGTTCTATCCCTATGGTTTGTTTCCTCTTGAAGTACCCCATGCAGAGACTGGCGAAAAACACTTTCGTTTTAAAGGGGTTGCCAAGCTTCCAAAAAACTACTAGTTTGCTGAAATCTCAGCAAACATTTTTTCACCAAATCTTGATGATACTTGGTGGTAATGATCAGTTCACTAATCCCACTTGGCTGCCCAACTTTCAATCTTCTAGGTTCAAGCGTTCGTTTCCAGTAACAGTTTGAATTTTAGGTTTCACTCTGTTTTCTGCTATATAGATAGATGTGTTTGAAACTCTAAATCAAACACGGTTTGTGCTAGCTCCCTGAAACTTGACAAAATGAAGTAGTTCTAAGTTCTATCTCTATGGTTTCTTTCCTCTTGAAGTACCCCATGCAGAGACTGGCGAAGAACACTTTCGTTTGAAAGGGGTTGCCAAGCTTCCAAAAAACTACTCGTTTTCTGAAATCTCAGCAAACATTTTTTCACCAAATCTTGATGATACTTGGTGGTAATGATCAGTTCACTAAGCCCACTTGGCTGCCCAATTTTCACTCTTCTAGGTTCAAGCGTTCGTTTCCAGTAACACTTTGAATTTTTGGGTTTCACTCTGTTTTCTGCTATATAGATAGATGTGTTTGAAACTCTAAATCAAACACGGTTTGTGCTAGCTCCTTTAAACTTGACAAAATGAAGTAGTTCTAAGTTCTATATCTATGGTTTGTTTTCCTCTTGAAGTACCCCATGCAGAATCTGGCGAAAAACACTTTCGTTTGAAAGGGGTTGCCATGCTTCCAAAAAACTACTAGTTTGCTGAAATCTCAGCAAACATTTTTTCACCAAATCTTGATGATGCTTGGTGGTAATTATCAGTTCACTAATCCCACTTGGCTGCCCAACTTTCACTCTTCTAGGTTCAAGCGTTCGTTTCCAGTAACAGTTTGAATTTTTAGGTTTCACTCTGTTTTCTGCTATATAGATAGATGTGTTTGAAACTCTAAATCAAACACGGTTTGTGCTAGCTCCGTGAAACTTGACAAAATGAAGTATTTCTAAGTTCTATCTCTGTGGTTTGTTTCCTCTTGAAGTACCCCATGCAGAGACTGGCGAAGAACACTTTCGTTTGAAAGGGGTTGCCAAGCTACCAAAAAACTACTAGTTTTTCACCAAATCTTGATGATACTTGGTGGTAATGATCAGTTCACTAATCCCACTTGGCTGCCCAAATTTTATTCTTCTAGGTTGAAGCTTTCGTTTCCAGTGACTGTTTGAATTTTTAGGTTTCACTCTGTTTTCTCCAACATAGATAGCTGTGTTTGGAATTCTAAATCAAACACGGTTTGTGCTAGCTCCGTGAAACTTGACAAAATGAAGTAGTTCTAAGTTCTATCTCTATGGTTTGTTTCCTCTTGAAGTACCCAATGCAGAGACTGGCGAAGAACACTTTCGTTTGAAAGGGGTTGCCAAGCTTCCAAAAAACTACTCGTTTGCTGAAATCTCAGCAAACATTTTTTCACTAAATCTTGATGATACTTGGTGGTAATGATCAGTTCACTAAGCCCACTTGGCTGCCCAATTTTCACTCTTCTAGGTTCAAGCGTTCGTTTCCAGTAACACTTTGAATTTTTAGGTTTCACTCTGTTTTCTGCTATATAGATAGATGTGTTTGAAACTCTAAATCAAACACGGTTTGTGCTAGCTCCTTGAAACTTGACAAAATGAAGTAGTTCTAAGTTCTATCTCTATGGTTTGTTTCCTCTTGAAGTACCCCATGCAGAAACTGGCGAAAAACACTTTCGTTTGAAAGGGGTTGCCATGCTTCCAAAAAACTACTAGTTTGCTGAAATCTCAGCAAACATTTTTTCACCAAATCTTGATGATACTTGGTGGTAATTATCAGTTCACTAATCCCACTTGGCTGCCCAACTTTCACTCTTCTAGGTTCAAGCGTTCGTTTCCAGTAACAGTTTGAATTTATAGGTTTCACTCTGTTTTCTGCTATATAGATAGATGTGTTTGAAACTCTAAATCAAACACGGTTTGTGCTAGCTCCGTGAAACTTGACAAAATGAAGTATTTCTAAGTTCTATCTCTGTGGTTTGTTTCCTCTTGAAGTACCCCATGCAGAGACTGGCGAAGAACACTTTCGTTTGAAAGGGGTTGCCAAGCTACCAAAAAACTACTAGTTTGCTGAAATCTCAGCAACCATTTTTTCACCAAATCTTGATGATACTTGGTGGTAATGATCAGTTCCCTAAGCCCACTTGGCTGCCCAACTTTCACTCTTCTAGGTTCAAGCGTTCGTTTCCAGTAACAGTTTGAATTTTTAGGTTTCACTCTGTTTTCTGCTATATAGATAGATGTGTTTGAAACTCTAAATCAAACACGGTTTGTGCTAGCTCCGTGAAACTTGACAAAATGAAGTAGATCTAAGTTCTATCTCTATGGTTTGTTTCCTCTTGAAGTACCCCATGCAGAGACTGGCGAAGAACACTTTTGTTTGAAAGGGGTTGCCAAGCTTCCAAAAAACTACTCGTTTGCTGAAATCTCAGCAAACATTTTTTCACCAAATCTTGATGATACTTGGTGGTAATGATCAGTTCACTAAGGCCACTTGGCTGCCCAATTTTCACTCTTCTAGGTTCAAGCGTTCGTTTCCAGTAACACTTTGAATTTTTAGGTTTCACTCTGTTTTCTGCTATATAGATAGATGTGTTTGAAACTCTAAATCAAACACGGTTTGTGCTAGCTCCTTGAAACTTGACTAAATGAAGTAGTTCTAAGTTCTATCTCTATGGTTTGTTTCCTCTTGAAGTACCCCATGCAGAAACTGGCGAAAAACACTTTCGTTTGAAAGGGGTTGCCATGCTTCCAAAAAACTACTAGTTTGCTGAAATCTCAGTAAACATTTTTTTCACCAAATCTTGATGATACTTGGTGGTAATGATCAGTTCACTAATCCCACTTGGCTGCCCAACTTTCACTCTTCTAGGTTCAAGCGTTCGTTTCCAGTAACACTTTGAATTTTTAGGTTTCAGTCTGTTTTCTGCAATATAGATAGATGTGTTTGAAACTCTAAATCAAACACGGTTTGTGCTAGCTCCTTAAAACCTGACCAAATGAAGTAGTTCTAAGTTCTATCTCTATGGTTTGTTTCCTCTTGAAGTACCCCATGCAGAGACTGGCGAAGAACACTTTCGTTTGAAAGGGGTTGCCAAGCTTACAAAAAACTACTAGTTTGCTGAAATCTCAGCAACAATTTTTTCACCAAATCTTGATGATACTTGGTGGTAATGATCAGTTCACTAAGCCCACTTGGCTGCCCAATTTTCACTCTTCTAGGTTCAAGCGTTCGTTTCCAGTAACACTTTGAATTTTTGGGTTTCACTCTGTTTTCTGCTATATAGATAGATGTGTTTGAAACTCTAAATCAAACACGGTTTGTGCTAGCTCCGTGAAACTTGACAAAATGAAGTAGTTCTAAGTTCTATCTCTATGGTTTGTTTCCTCTTGAAGTACCCCATGCAGAGACTGGCGAAGAACACTTTCGTTTGAAAGGGGTTGCCAAGCTTCCAAAAAACTACTCGTTTGCTGAAATCTCAGCAAACATTTTTTCACCAAATCTTGATGATACTTGGTGGTAATGATCAGTTCACTAAGCCCACTTGGCTGCCCAATTTTCACTCTTCTAGGTTCAAGCGTTCGTTTCCAGTAACACTTTGAATTTTTGGGTTTCACTCTGTTTTCTGCTATATAGATAGATGTGTTTGAAACTCTAAATCAAACACGGTTTGTGCTAGCTCCTTGAAACTTGACAAAATGAAGTAGTTCTAAGTTCTATCTCTATGGTTTGTTTCCTCTTGAAGTACCCCATGCAGAGACTGGCGAAGAACACTTTCGTTTGAAAGGGGTTGCCAAGCTTCCAAAAAACTACTCGTTTGCTGAATCTCAGCAAACATTTTTTTCACCAAATCTTGATGATACTTGGTGGTAATGATCAGTTCACTAAGCCCACTTGGCTGCCCAATTTTCGCTCTTCTAGGTTCAAGCGTTCGTTTCCAGTAACACTTTGAATTTTTAGGTTTCACTCTGTTTTCTGCTATATAGATAGATGTGTTTGAAACTCTAAATCAAACACGGTTTGTGCTAGCTCCTTGAAACTTGACAAAATGAAGTAGTTCTAAGTTCTATCTCTATGGTTTGTTTCCTCTTGAAGTACCCCATGCAGAAACTGGCGAAAAACACTTTCGTTTCAAAGGGGTTGCCATGCTTCCAAAAACCTACTAGTTTGCTGAAATCTCAGCAAACATTTTTTCACCAAATCCTGATGATACTTGGTGGTAATGATCAGTTCACTAATCCCACTTGGCTGACAAATTTTATTCTTCTAGGTTGAAGCTTTCGTTTCCAGTGACTGTTTGAATTTTTAGGTTTCACTCTGTTTTCTCCAACATAGATAGCTGTGTTTGGAATTCTAAATCAAACACGGTTTGTGCTAGCTCCGTGAAACTTGACAAAATGAAGTAGTTCTAAGTTCTATCTCTATGGTTTGTTTCCTCTTGAAGTACACCATGCAGAGACTGGCGAAGAACACTTTCGTTTGAAAGGGGTTGCCAAGCTTCCAAAAAACTACTCGTTTGCTGAAATCTCAGCAAACATTTTTTCACTAAATCTTGATGATACTTGGTGGTAATGATCAGTTCACTAAGCCCACTTGGCTGCCCAATTTTCACTCTTCTAGGTTCAAGCGTTCGTTTCCAGTAACACTTTGAATTTTTAGGTTTCACTCTGTTTTCTGCTATATAGATAGATGTGTTTGAAACTCTAAATCAAACACGGTTTGTGCTAGCTCCGTGAAACTTGACAAAATGAAGTATTTCTAAGTTCTATCTCTGTGGTTTGTTTCCTCTTGAATACCACATGCAGAGACTGACGAAGAACACTTTCGTTTGAAAGGGGTTGCCAAGCTACCAAAAAACTACTAGTTTGCTGAAATCTCAGCAAACATTTTTTCACCAAATCTTGATGATACTTGGTGGTAATGATCAGTTCACTAAGCCCACTTGGCTGCCCAACTTTCACTCTTCTAGGTTCAAGCGTTCGTTTCCAGTAACAGTTTGAATGTTTAGGTTTCACTCTGTTTTCTGCTATATAGATAGATGTGTTTGAAACTCTAAATCAAACACGGTTTGTGCTAGCTCCGTGAAACTTGACAAAATGAAGTAGATCTAAGTTCTATCTCTATGGTTTGTTTCCTCTTGAAGTACCCCATGCAGAGACTGGCAAAGAACACTTTCGTTTGAAAGGGGTTGCCAAGCTTCCAAAAAACTACTCGTTTGCTGAAATCTCAGCAAACATTTTTTCACCAAATCTTGATGATACTTGGTGGTAATGATCAGTTCACTAAGGCCACTTGGCTGCCCAATTTTCACTCTTCTAGGTTCAAGCGTTCGTTTCCAGTAACACTTTGAATTTTTAGGTTTCACTCTGTTTTCTGCTATATAGATAGATGTGTTTGAAACTCTAAATCAAACACGGTTTGTGCTAGCTCCTTGAAACTTGACAAAATGAAGTAGTTCTAAGGTCTATCTCTATGGTTTGTTTCCTCTTGAAGTACCTCATGCAGAAACTGGCGAAAAACACTTTCGTTTGAAAGGGGTTGCCATGCTTTCAAAAAACTACTAGTTTGCTGCAATCTCAGCAAACAATTTTTTCACCAAATCTTGATGATACTTGGTGGTAATGATCAGTTCACTAATCCCACTTGGCTGCCCAACTTTCACTCTTCTAGGTTCAAGCGTTCGTTTCCAGTAACACTTTGAATTTTTAGGTTTCAGTCTGTTTTCTGCAATATAGATAGATGTGTTTGAAACTCTAAATCAAACACGGTTTGTGCTAGCTCCTTGAAACCTGACCAAATGAAGTAGTTCTAAGTTCTATCTCTATGGTTTGTTTCCTCTTGAAGTACCCCATGCAGAGACTGGCGAAGAACACTTTCGTTTGAAAGGGGTTGCCAAGCTTACAAAAAACTACTAGTTTGCTGAAATCTCAGCAACAATTTTTTCACCAAATCTTGATGATACTTGGTGGTAATGATCAGTTCACTAAGCCCACTTGGCTGCCCAATTTTCACTCTTCTAGGTTCAAGCGTTCGTTTCCAGTAACACTTTGAATTTTTAGGTTTCACTCTGTTTTCTGCTATATAGATAGATGTGTTTGAAACTCTAAATCAAACACGGTTTGTGCTAGCTCCTTGAAACTTGACCAAATGAAGTAGTTCTAAGTTCTATCTCTATGGTTTCTTTCCTCTTGAAGTACCCCATGCAGAGACTGGAGAAGAACACTTTCGTTTGAAAGGGGTTGCCAAGCTTACAAAAAACTACTAGTTTGCTGAAATCTCAGCAACAATTTTTTTCACCAAATCTTGATGATACTTGGTGGTAATGATCAGTTCACTAAGCCCACTTGGCTGCCCAATTTTCACTCTTCTAGGTTCAAGCGTTCGTTTCCAGTAACACTTTGAATTTTTTTGTTTCACTCTGTTTTCTGCTATATAGATAGATATGTTTGAAACTCTAAATCAAACACGGTTTGCGCTAGCTCCTTGAAACTTGACCAAATGAAGTAGATCTAAGTTCTATCTCTATGGTTTGTTTCCTCTTGAAGTACCCCATGCAGAGACTGGCGAAAAACACTTTCGTTTTAAAGGGGTTGCCAAGCTTCCAAAAAACTACTAGTTTGCTGAAATCTCAGCAAACATTTTTTCACCAAATCTTGATGATACTTGGTGGTAATGATCAGTTCACTAATCCCACTTGGCTGCCCAACTTTCAATCTTCTAGGTTCAAGCGTTCGTTTCCAGTAACAGTTTGAATTTTAGGTTTCACTCTGTTTTCTGCTATATAGATAGATGTGTTTGAAACTCTAAATCAAACACGGTTTGTGCTAGCTCCGTGAAACTTGACAAAATGAAGTAGTTCTAAGTTCTATCTCTATGGTTTCTTTCCTCTTGAAGTACCCCATGCAGAGACTGGCGAAGAACACTTTCGTTTGAAAGGGGTTGCCAAGCTTCCATAAAACTACTCGTTTTCTGAAATCTCAGCAAACATTTTTTCACCAAATCTTGATGATACTTGGTGGTAATGATCAGTTCACTAAGCCCACTTGGCTGCCCAATTTTCACTCTTCTAGGTTCAAGCGTTCGTTTCCAGTAACACTTTGAATTTTTGGGTTTCACTCTGTTTTCTGCTATATAGATAGATGTGTTTGAAACTCTAAATCAAACACGGTTTGTGCTAGCTCCTTGAAACTTGACAAAATGAAGTAGTTCTAAGTTCTATATCTATGGTTTGTTTCCTCTTGAAGTACCCCATGCAGAATCTGGCGAAAAACACTTTCGTTTGAAAGGGGTTGCCATGCTTCCAAAAAACTACTAGTTTGCTGAAATCTCAGCAAACATTTTTTCACCAAATCTTGATGATGCTTGGTGGTAATTATCAGTTCACTAATCCCACTTGGCTGCCCAACTTTCACTCTTCTAGGTTCAAGCGTTCGTTTCCAGTAACAGTTTGAATTTTTAGGTTTCACTCTGTTTTCTGCTATATAGATAGATGTGTTTGAAACTCTAAATCAAACACGGTTTGTGCTAGCTCCGTGAAACTTGACAAAATGAAGTATTTCTAAGTTCTATCTCTGTGGTTTGTTTCCTCTTGAAGTACCCCATGCAGAGACTGGCGAAGAACACTTTCGTTTGAAAGGGGTTGCCAAGCTACCAAAAAACTACTAGTTTGCGGAAATCTCAGCAAACATTTTTTCACCAAATCTTGATGATACTTGGTGGTAATGATCAGTTCACTAAGCCCACTTGGCTGCCCAACTTTCACTCTTCTAGGTTCAAGCGTTCGTTTCCAGTAACAGTTTGAATTTTTAGGTTTCACTCTGTTTTCTGCTATATAGATAGATGTGTTTGAAACTCTAAATCAAACACGGTTTGTGCTAGCTCCGTGAAACTTGACAAAATGAAGTAGTTCTAAGTTCTATCTCTATGGTTTGTTTCCTCTTGAAGTACCCCATGCAGAGACTGGCGAAGAACACTTTCGTTTGAAAGGGGTTGCCAAGCTTCCAAAAAACTACTAGTTTGCTGAAATCTCAGCAAACATTTTTTCACCAAATCTTGATGATACTTGGTGGTAATGATCAGTTCACTAATCCCACTTGGCTGCCCAACTTTCAATCTTCTAGGTTCAAGCGTTCGTTTCCAGTAACAGTTTGAATTTTAGGTTTCACTCTGTTTTCTGCTATATAGATAGATGTGTTTGAAACTCTAAATCAAACACGGTTTGTGCTAGCTCCGTGAAACTTGACAAAATGAAGTAGTTCTAAGTTCTATCTCTATGGTTTCTTTCCTCTTGAAGTACCCCATGCAGAGACTGGCGAAGAACACTTTCGTTTGAAAGGGGTTGCCAAGCTTCCAAAAAACTACTCGTTTTCTGAAATCTCAGCAAACATTTTTTCACCAAATCTTGATGATACTTGGTGGTAATGATCAGTTCACTAAGCCCACTTGGCTGCCCAATTTTCACTCTTCTAGGTTCAAGCGTTCGTTTCCAGTAACACTTTGAATTTTTGGGTTTCACTCTGTTTTCTGCTATATAGATAGATGTGTTTGAAACTCTAAATCAAACACGGTTTGTGCTAGCTCCTTGAAACTTGACAAAATGAAGTAGTTCTAAGTTCTATATCTATGGTTTGTTTCCTCTTGAAGTACCCCATGCAGAATCTGGCGAAAAACACTTTCGTTTGAAAGGGGTTGCCATGCTTCCAAAAAACTACTAGTTTGCTGAAATCTCAGCAAACATTTTTTCACCAAATCTTGATGATGCTTGGTGGTAATTATCAGTTCACTAATCCCACTTGGCTGCCCAACTTTCACTCTTCTAGGTTCAAGCGTTCGTTTCCAGTAACAGTTTGAATTTTTAGGTTTCACTCTGTTTTCTGCTATATAGATAGATGTGTTTGAAACTCTAAATCAAACACGGTTTGTGCTAGCTCCGTGAAACTTGACAAAATGAAGTATTTCTAAGTTCTATCTCTGTGGTTTGTTTCCTCTTGAAGTACCCCATGCAGAGACTGGCGAAGAACACTTTCGTTTGAAAGGGGTTGCCAAGCTACCAAAAAACTACTAGTTTGCTGAAATCTCAGCAAACATTTTTTCACCAAATCTTGATGATACTTGGTGGTAATGATCAGTTCCCTAAGCCCACTTGGCTGCCCAACTTTCACTCTTCTAGGTTCAAGCGTTCGTTTCCAGTAACAGTTTGAATTTTTAGGTTTCACTCTGTTTTCTGCTATATAGATAGATGTGTTTGAAACTCTAAATCAAACACGGTTTGTGCTAGCTCCGTGAAACTTGACAAAATGAAGTAGATCTAAGTTCTATCTCTATGGTTTGTTTCCTCTTGAAGTACCCCATGCAGAGACTGGCGAAGAACACTTTCGTTTGAAAGGGGTTGCCAAGCTTCCAAAAAACTACTCGTTTGCTGAAATCTCAGCAAACATTTTTTCACCAAATCTTGATGATACTTGGTGGTAATGATCAGTTCACTAAGACCACTTGGCTGCCCAATTTTCACTCTTCTAGGTTCAAGCGTTCGTTTCCAGTAACACTTTGAATTTTTAGGTTTCACTCTGTTTTCTGCTATATAGATAGATGTGTTTGAAACTCTAAATCAAACACGGTTTGTGCTAGCTCCTTGAAACTTGACAAAATGAAGTAGTTCTAAGTTCTATCTCTATGGTTTGTTTCCTCTTGAAGTACCTCATGCAGAAACTGGCGAAAAACACTTTCGTTTGAAAGGGGTTGCCATGCTTCCAAAAAACTACTAGTTTGCTGAAATCTCAGCAAACATTTTTTTCACCAAATCTTGATGATACTTGGTGGTAATGCTCAGTTCACTAATCCCACTTGGCTGCCCAACTTTCATTCTTCTAGGTTCAAGCGTTCGTTTCCAGTAACACTTTGAATTTTTAGGTTTCAGTCTGTTTTCTGCAATATAGATAGATGTGTTTGAAACTCTAAATCAAACACGGTTTGTGCTAGCTCCTTAAAACCTGACCAAATGAAGTAGTTCTAAGTTCTATCTCTATGGTTTGTTTCCTCTTGAAGTACCCCATGCAGAGACTGGCGAAGAACACTTTCGTTTGAAAGGGGTTGCCAAGCTTACAAAAAACTACTAGTTTGCTGAAATCTCAGCAACAATTTTTTCACCAAATCTTGATGATACTTGGTGGTAATGATTAGTTCACTAAGCCCACTTGGCTGCCCAATTTTCACTCTTCTAGGTTCAAGCGTTCGTTTCCAGTAACACTTTGAATTTTTGGGTTTCACTCTGTTTTCTGCTATATAGATAGATGTGTTTGAAACTCTAAATCAAACACGGTTTGTGCTAGCTCCGTGAAACTTGACAAAATGAAGTAGTTCTAAGTTCTATCTCTATGGTTTGTTTCCTCTTGAAGTACCCCATGCAGAGACTGGCGAAGAACACTTTCGTTTGAAAGGGGTTGCCAAGCTTCCAAAAAACTACTCGTTTGCTGAAATCTCAGCAAACATTTTTTCACCAAATCTTGATGATACTTGGTGGTAATGATCAGTTCACTAAGCCCACTTGGCTGCCCAATTTTCACTCTTCTAGGTTCAAGCGTTCGTTTCCAGTAACACTTTGAATTTTTGGGTTTCACTCTGTTTTCCGCTATATAGATAGATGTGTTTGAAACTCTAAATCAAACACGGTTTGTGCTAGCTCCTTGAAACTTGACAAAATGAAGTAGTTCTAAGTTCTATCTCTATGGTTTGTTTCCTCTTGAAGTACCCCATAGGACCTGGCGAAGAACACTTTCGTTTGAAAGGGGTTGCCAAGCTTCCAAAAAACTACTCGTTTGCTGAAATCTCAGCAAACATTTTTTTCACCAAATCTTGATGATACTTGGTGGTAATGATCAGTTCACTAAGCCCACTTGCTGCCCAATTTTCGCTCTTCTAGGTTCAAGCGTTCGTTTCCAGTAACACTTTGAATTTTTAGGTTTCACTCTGTTTTCTGCTATATAGATAGATGTGTTTGAAACTCTAAATCAAACACGGTTTGTGCTAGCTCCTTTGAAACTTGACAAAATGAAGTAGTTCTAAGTTCTATCTCTATGTTTGTTTCCTCTTGAAGTACCCCATGCAGAAACTGGCGAAAAACACTTTCGTTTGAAAGGGGTTGCCATGCTTCCAAAAACTACTAGTTTGCTGAAATCTCAGCAAACATTTTTTCACCAAATCCTGATGATACTTGGTGGTAATGATCAGTTCACTAATCCCACTTGGCTGACAAATTTTATTCTTCTAGGTTGAAGCTTTCGTTTCCAGTGACTGTTTGAATTTTTAGGTTTCACTCTGTTTTCTCCAACATAGATAGCTGTGTTTGGAATTCTAAATCAAACACGGTTTGTGCTAGCTCCGTGAAACTTGACAAAATGAAGTAGTTCTAAGTTCTATCTCTATGGTTTGTTTCCTCTTGAAGTACCCCATGCAGAGACTGGCGAAGAACACTTTCGTTTGAAAGGGGTTGCCAAGCTTCCAAAAAACTACTCGTTTGCTGAAATCTCAGCAAACATTTTTTCACTAAATCTTGATGATACTTGGTGGTAATGATCAGTTCACTAAGCCACTTGGCTGCCCAATTTTCACTCTTCTAGGTTCAAGCGTTCGTTTCCAGTAACACTTTGAATTTTTAGGTTTCACTCTGTTTTCTGCTATATAGATAGATGTGTTTGAAACTCTAAATCAAACACGGTTTGTGCTAGCTCCGGTGAAACTTGACAAAATGAAGTATTTCTAAGTTCTATCTCTGTGGTTTGTTTCCTCTTGAAGTACCACATGCAGAGACTGACGAAGAACACTTTCGTTTGAAAGGGGTTGCCAAGCTACCAAAAAACTACTAGTTTGCTGAAATCTCAGCAAACATATTTTCAACCAAATCTTGATGATACTTGGTGGTAATGATCAGTTCACTAAGCCCACTTGGCTGCCCAACTTTCACTCTTCTAGGTTCAAGCGTTCGTTTCCAGTAACAGTTTGAATTTTAGGTTTCACTCTGTTTTCTGCTATATAGATAGATGTGTTTGAAACTCTAAATCAAACACGGTTTGTGCTAGCTCCGTGAAACTTGACAAAATGAAGTAGTTCTAAGTTCTATCTCTATGGTTTCTTTCCTCTTGAAGTACCCCATGCAGAGACTGGCGAAGAACACTTTCGTTTGAAAGGGGTTGCCAAGCTTCCAAAAAACTACTCGTTTTCTGAAATCTCAGCAAACATTTTTTCACCAAATCTTGATGATACTTGGTGGTAATGATCAGTTCACTAAGCCCACTTGGCTGCCCAATTTTCACTCTTCTAGGTTCAAGCGTTCGTTTCCAGTAACACTTTGAATTTTTGGGTTTCACTCTGTTTTCTGCTATATAGATAGATGTGTTTGAAACTCTAAATCAAACACGGTTTGTGCTAGCTCCTTGAACTTGACAAAATGAAGTAGTTCTAAGTTCTATGTCTATGGTTTGTTTCCTCTTGAAGTACCCCATGCAGAATCTGGCGAAAAACACTTTCGTTTGAAAGGGGTTGCCAGGCTTCCAAAAAACTACTAGTTTGCTGAAATCTCAGCAAACATTTTTTCACCAAATCTTGATGATGCTTGGTGGTAATTATCAGTTCACTAATCCCACTTGGCTGCCCAACTTTCACTCTTCTAGGTTCAAGCGTTCGTTTCCAGTAACAGTTTGAATTTTTAGGTTTCACTCTGTTTTCTGCTATATAGATAGATGTGTTTTGAAACTCTAAATCAAACACGGTTTGTGCTAGCTCCGTGAAACTTGACAAAATGAAGTATTTCTAAGTTCTATCTCTGTGGTTTGTTTCCTCTTGAAGTACCCCATGCAGAGACTGGCGAAGAACACTTTCGTTTGAAAGGGGTTGCCAAGCTACCAAAAAACTACTAGTTTGCGGAAATCTCAGCAAACATTTTTTCACCAAATCTTGATGATACTTGGTGGTAATGATCAGTTCACTAAGCCACTTGGCTGCCCAACTTTCACTCTTCTAGGTTCAAGCGTTCGTTTCCAGTAACAGTTTGATTTTTAGGTTTCACTCTGTTTTCTGCTATATAGATAGATGTGTTTGAAACTCTAAATCAAACACGGTTGTGCTAGCTCCGTGAAACTTGACAAAATGAAGTAGTTCTAAGTTCTATCTCTATGGTTTGTTTCCTCTTGAAGTACCCCATGCAGAGACTGGCGAAGAACACTTTCGTTTGAAAGGGGTTGCCAAGCTTCCAAAAAACTACTAGTTTGCTGAAATCTCAGCAAACATTTTTTCACCAAATCTTGATGATACTTGGTGGTAATGATCAGTTCACTAATCCCACTTGGCTGCCCCAACTTTCAATCTTCTAGGTTCAAGCGTTCGTTTCCAGTAACAGTTTGAATTTTAGGTTTCACTCTGTTTTCTGCTATATAGATAGATGTGTTTGAAACTCTAAATCAAACACGGTTTGTGCTAGCTCCGTGAAACTTGACAAAATGAAGTAGTTCTAAAGTTCTATCTCTATGGTTTCTTTCCTCTTGAAGTACCCCATGCAGAGACTGGCGAAGAACACTTTCGTTTGAAAGGGGTTGCCAAGCTTCCAAAAAACTACTCGTTTTCTGAAATCTCAGCAAACATTTTTTCACCAAATCTTGATGATACTTGGTGGTAATGATCAGTTCACTAAGCCCACTTGGCTGCCCAATTTTCACTCTTCTAGGTTCAAGCGTTCGTTTCCAGTAACACTTTGAATTTTTGGGTTTCACTCTGTTTTCTGCTATATAGATAGATGTGTTTGAAACTCTAAATCAAACACGGTTTGTGCTAGCTCCTTGAAACTTGACAAAATGAAGTAGTTCTAAGTTCTATATCTATGGTTTGTTTCCTCTTGAAGTACCCCATGCAGAATCTGGCGAAAAACACTTTCGTTTGAAAGGGGTTGCCATGCTTCCAAAAAACTACTAGTTTGCTGAAATCTCAGCAAACATTTTTTCACCAAATCTTGATGATGCTTGGTGGTAATTATCAGTTCACTAATCCCACTTGGCTGCCCAACTTTCACTCTTCTAGGTTCAAGCGTTCGTTTCCAGTAACAGTTTGAATTTTTAGGTTTCACTCTGTTTTCTGCTATATAGATAGATGTGTTTGAAACTCTAAATCAAACACGGTTTGTGCTAGCTCCGTGAAACTTGACAAAATGAAGTATTTCTAAGTTCTATCTCTGTGGTTTGTTTCCTCTTGAAGTACCCCATGCAGAGACTGGCGAAGAACACTTTCGTTTGAAAGGGGTTGCCAAGCTACCAAAAAACTACTAGTTTGCTGAAATCTCAGCAAACATTTTTTCACCAAATCTTGATGATACTTGGTGGTAATGATCAGTTCCCTAAGCCCACTTGGCTTCCCAACTTTCACTCTTCTAGGTTCAAGCGTTCGTTTCCAGTAACAGTTTGAATTTTTAGGTTTCACTCTGTTTTCTGCTATATAGATAGATGTGTTTGAAACTCTAAATCAAACACGGTTTGTGCTAGCTCCGTGAAACTTGACAAAATGAAGTAGATCTAAGTTCTATCTCTATGGTTTGTTTCCTCTTGAAGTACCCCATGCAGAGACTGGCGAAGAACACTTTCGTTTGAAAGGGGTTGCCAAGCTTCCAAAAAACTACTCGTTTGCTGAAATCTCAGCAAACATTTTTTCACCAAATCTTGATGATACTTGGTGGTAATGATCAGTTCACTAAGGCCACTTGGCTGCCCAATTTTCACTCTTCTAGGTTCAAGCGTTCGTTTCCAGTATCACTTTGAATTTTTAGGTTTCACTCTGTTTTCTGCTATATAGATAGATGTGTTTGAAACTCTAAATCAAACACGGTTTGTGCTAGCTCCTTGAAACTTGACAAAATGAAGTAGTTCTAAGTTCTATCTCTATGGTTTGTTTCCTCTTGAAGTACCTCATGCAGAAACTGGCGAAAAACACTTTCGTTTGAAAGGGGTTGCCATGCTTCCAAAAAACTACTAGTTTGCTGAAATCTCAGCAAACATTTTTTTCACCAAATCTTGATGATACTTGGTGGTAATGATCAGTTCACTAATCCCACTTGGCTGCCCAACTTTCACTCTTCTAGGTTCAAGCGTTCGTTTCCAGTAACACTTTGAATTTTTAGGTTTCAGTCTGTTTTCTGCAATATAGATAGATGTGTTTGAAACTCTAAATCAAACACGGTTTGTGCTAGCTCCTTAAAACCTGACCAAATGAAGTAGTTCTAAGTTCTATCTCTATGGTTTGTTTCCTCTTGAAGTACCCCATGCAGAGACTGGCGAAGAACACTTTCGTTTGAAAGGGGTTGCCAAGCTTACAAAAAACTACTAGTTTGCTGAAATCTCAGCAACAATTTTTTCACCAAATCTTGATGATACTTGGTGGTAATGATTAGTTCACTAAGCCCACTTGGCTGCCCAATTTTCACTCTTCTAGGTTCAAGCGTTCGTTTCCAGTACACTTTGAATTTTGGGTTTCACTCTGTTTTCTGCTATATAGATAGATGTGTTTGAAACTCTAAATCAAACACGGTTTGTGCTAGCTCCGTGAAACTTGACAAAATGAAGTAGTTCTAAGTTCTATCTCTATGGTTTGTTTCCTCTTGAAGTACCCCATGCAGAGACTGGCGAAGAACACTTTCGTTTGAAAGGGGTTGCCAAGCTTACAAAAAACTACTCGTTTGCTGAAATCTCAGCAAACATTTTTTCACCAAATCTTGATGATACTTGGTGGTAATGATCAGTTCACTAAGCCCACTTGGCTGCCCCAATTTTCACTCTTCTAGGTTCAAGCGTTCGTTTCCAGTAACACTTTGAATTTTTGGGTTTCACTCTGTTTTCCTGCTATATAGATAGATGTGTTTGAAACTCTAAATCAAACACGGTTTGTGCTAGCTCCTTGAAACTTGACAAAATGAAGTAGTTCTAAGTTCTATCTCTATGGTTTGTTTCCTCTTGAAGTACCCCATGCAGAGACTGGCGAAGAACACTTTCGTTTGAAAGGGGTTGCCAAGCTTCCAAAAAACTACTCGTTTGCTGAATCTCAGCAAACATTTTTTCACAAATCTTGATGATACTTGGTGGTAATGATCAGTTCACTAAGCCCACTTGGCTGCCCAATTTTCGCTCTTCTAGGTTCAAGCGTTCGTTTCCAGTAACACTTTGAATTTTAGGTTTCACTCTGTTTTCTGCTATATAGATAGATGTGTTTGAAACTCTAAATCAAACACGGTTTGTGCTAGCTCCTTGAAACTTGACAAAATGAAGTAGTTCTAAGTTCTATCTCTATGGTTTGTTTTCTCTTGAAGTACCCCATGCAGAAACTGGCGAAAAACACTTTCGTTTGAAAGGGGTTGCCATGCTTCCAAAAAACTACTAGTTTGCTGAAATCTCAGCAAACATTTTTTCACCAAATCCTGATGATACTTGGTGGTAATGATCAGTTCACTAATCCCACTTGGCTGACAAATTTATTCTTCTAGGTTGAAGCTTTCGTTTCCAGTGACTGTTTGAATTTTTAGGTTTCACTCTGTTTTCTCCAACATAGATAGCTGTGTTTGGAATTCTAAATCAAACACGGTTTGTGCTAGCTCCGTGAAACTTGACAAAATGAAGTAGTTCTAAGTTCTATCTCTATGGTTTGTTTCCTCTTGAAGTACCCCATGCAGAGACTGGCGAAGAACACTTTCGTTTGAAAGGGGTTGCCAAGCTTCCAAAAAACTACTCGTTTGCTGAAATCTCAGCAAACATTTTTCACTAAATCTTGATGATACTTGGTGGTAATGATCAGTTCACTAAGCCCACTTGGCTGCCCAAATTTTCACTCTTCTAGGTTCAAGCGTTCGTTTCCAGTAACACTTTGAATTTTTAGGTTTCACTCTGTTTTCTGCTATATAGATAGATGTGTTTGAAACTCTAAATCAAACACGGTTTGTGCTAGCTCCGTGAAACTTGACAAAATGAAGTATTTTCTAAGTTCTATCTCTGTGGTTTGTTTCCTCTTGAAGTACCACATGCAGAGACTGACGAAGAACACTTTCGTTTGAAAGGGGTTGCCAAGCTACCAAAAAACTACTAGTTTGCTGAAATCTCAGCAAACATTTTTTCACCAAATCTTGATGATACTTGGTGGTAATGATCAGTTCACTAAGCCCACTTGGCTGCCCAACTTTCACTCTTCTAGGTTCAAGCGTTCGTTTCCAGTAACAGTTTGAATGTTTAGGTTTCACTCTGTTTTCTGCTATATAGATAGATGTGTTTGAAACTCTAAATCAAACACGGTTTGTGGCTAGCTCCGTGAAACTTGACAAAATGAAGTAGATCTAAGTTCTATCTCTATGGTTTGTTTCCTCTTGAAGTACCCCATGCAGAGACTGGCAAAGAACACTTTCGTTTGAAAGGGGTTGCCAAGCTTCCAAAAAACTACTCGTTTGCTGAAATCTCAGCAAACATTTTTTTCACCAAATCTTGATGATACTTGGTGGTAATGATCAGTTCACTAAGGCCACTTGGCTGCCCAATTTTCACTCTTCTAGGTTCAAGCGTTCGTTTCCAGTAACACTTTGAATTATTTAGGTTTCACTCTGTTTTCTGCTATAGATAGATGTGTTTGAAACTCTAAAATCAAACACGGTTTGTGCTAGCTCCTTGAAACTTGACAAAATGAAGTAGTTCTAAGGTCTATCTCTATGGTTTGTTTCTCTTGAAGTATCTCATGCAGAAACTGGCGAAAAACACTTTCGTTTGAAAGGGGTTGCCATGCTTCCAAAAAACTACTAGTTTGCTGCAATCTCAGCAAACAATTTTTTCACCAAATCTTGATGATACTTGGTGGTAATGATCAGTTCACTAATCCCACTTGGCTGCCCAACTTTCACTCTTCTAGGTTCAAGCGTTCGTTTCCAGTAACACTTTGAATTTTTAGGTTTCAGTCTGTTTTCTGCAATATAGATAGATGTGTTTGAAACTCTAAATCAAACACGGTTTGTGCTAGCTCCTTGAAACCTGACCAAATGAAGTAGTTCTAAGTTCTATCTCTATGGTTTGTTTCCTCTTGAAGTACCCCATGCAGAGACTGGCGAAGAACACTTTCGTTTGAAAGGGGTTGCCAAGCTTACAAAAAACTACTAGTTTGCTGAAATCTCAGCAACAATTTTTTCACCAAATCTTGATGATACTTGGTGGTAATGATCAGTTCACTAAGCCCACTTGGCTGCCCAATTTTCACTCTTCTAGGTTCAAGCATTCGTTTCCAGTAACACTTTGAATTTTTAGGTTTCACTCTGTTTTCTGCTATATAGATAGATGTGTTTGAAACTCTAAATCAAACACGGTTTGTGCTAGCTCCTTGAAACTTGACAAAATGAAGTAGTTCTAAGGTCTATCTCTATGGTTTGTTTCCTCTTGAAGTACCTCATGCAGAAACTGGCGAAAAACACTTTCGTTTGAAAGGGGTTGCCATGCTTCCAAAAAACTACTAGTTTGCTGCAATCTCAGCAAACAATTTTTTCACCAAATCTTGATGATACTTGGTGGTAATGATCAGTTCACTAATCCCACTTGGCTGCCCAACTTTCACTCTTCTAGGTTCAAGCGTTCGTTTCCAGTAACACTTTGAATTTTTAGGTTTCAGTCTGTTTTCTGCAATATAGATAGATGTGTTTGAAACTCTAAATCAAACACGGTTTGTGCTAGCTCCTTGAAACCTGACCAAATGAAGTAGTTCTAAGTTCTATCTCTATGGTTTGTTTCCTCTTGAAGTACCCCATGCAGAGACTGGCGAAGAACACTTTCGTTTGAAAGGGGTTGCCAAGCTTACAAAAAACTACTAGTTTGCTGAAATCTCAGCAAACATTTTTTCACCAAATCTTGATGATACTTGGTGGTAATGATCAGTTCACTAAGCCCACTTGGCTGCCCAATTTTCACTCTTCTAGGTTCAAGCGTTCGTTTCCAGTAACACTTTGAATTTTTGGGTTTCACTCTGTTTTCTGCTATATAGATAGATGTGTTTGAAACTCTAAATCAAACACGGTTTGTGCTAGCTCCTTGAAACTTGACAAAATGAAGTAGTTCTAAGTTCTATCTCTATGGTTTGTTTCCTCTTGAAGTACCCCATGCAGAAACTGGCGAATAACACTTTCGTTTGAAAGGGGTTGCCATGCTTCCAAAAAACTACTAGTTTGCTGAAATCTCAGCAAACATTTTTTCACCAAATCTTGATGATACTTGGTGGTAATGATCAGTTCACTAAGCCCACTTGGCTGCCCAATTTTCACTCTTCTAGGTTCAAGCGTTCGTTTCCAGTAATACTTTGAATTTTTATGTTTCACTCTGTTTTCTGCTATATAGATAGATATGTTTGAAACTCTAAATCAAACACGGTTTGTGCTAGCTCCTTGAAACTTGACCAAATGAAGTAGATCTAAGTTCTATCTCTATGGTTTGTTTCCTCTTGAAGTACCCCATGCAGAGACTGGCGAAAAACACTTTCGTTTTAAAGGGGTTGCGAAGCTTCCAAAAAACTACTAGTTTGCTGAAATCTCAGCAAACATTTTTTCACCAAATCTTGATGATACTTGGTGGTAATGATCAGTTCACTAAACCCACTTGGCTGCCCAATTTTCACTCTTCTAGGTTCAAGCGTTCGTTTCCAGTAACACTTTGAATTTTTGGGTTTCACTCTGTTTTCTGCTATATAGATAGATGTGTTTGAAACTCTAAATCAAACACGGTTTGTGCTAGCTCCTTGAAACTTGACAAAATGAAGTAGTTCTAAGTTCTATCTCTATGGTTTGTTTCCTCTTGAAGTACCCCATGCAGAAACTGGCGAATAACACTTTCGTTTGAAAGGGGTTGCCATGCTTCCAAAAAACTAATAGTTTATTGAAATCTCAGCAAACATTTTTTCACCAAATCTTGATGATACTTGGTGGTAATGATCAGTTCACTAATCCCACTTGGCTGCCCAACTTTCACTCTTCTAGGTTCAAGCGTTCGTTTCCAGTAACAGTATGAATTTTTAGGTTTCACTCTGTTTTCTGCTATATAGATAGATGTGTTTGAAACTCTAAATCAAACACGGTTTGTGCTAGCTCCGTGAAACTTGACAAAATGAAGTAGTTCTAAGTTCTATGTCTATGGTTTGTTTCCTTTTGAAGTACCCCATGCAGATACTGGCGAAGAACACTTTCGTTTGAAAGGGGTTGCCAAGCTTCCAAAAAACTACTCGTTTGCTGAAATCTCAGCAAATATTTTTTCACCAAATCTTGATGATACTTTTTGGTAATGATCAGTTCACTAAGCCCACTTGGCTGCCCAATTTTCACTCTTCTAGGTTCAAGCGTTCGTTTCCAGTAACAGTTTGAATTTTTAGGTTTCACTCTGTTTTCTGCTATATAGATAGATGTGTTTGAAACTCTAAATCAAACACGGTTTGTGCTAGCTCCGTGAAACTTGACAAAATGAAGTAGTTCTAAGTTCTGTCTCTATGGTTTGTTTCCTCTTGAAGTACCCCATGCAGAGACTGGCGAAGAACACTTTCGTTTGAAAGGGGTTGCCAAGCTTCCAAAAAACTACTCGTTTGCTGAAATCTCAGCAAACATTTTTTCACCAAATCTTGATGATACTTGGTGGTAATGATCAGTTCACTAAGCCCACTTGGCTGCCCAATTTTCACTCTTCTAGGTTCAAGCGTTCGTTTCCAGTAACACTTTGAATTTTTGGGTTTCACTCTGTTTCTGCTATATAGATAGATGTGTTTGAAACTCTAAATCAAACACGGTTTGTGCTAGCTCCTTGAAACTTGACAAAATGAAGTAGTTCTAAGTTCTATCTCTATGGTTTGTTTCCTCTTGAAGTACCCCATGCAGAAACTGGCGAATAACACTTTCGTTTGAAAGGGGTTGCCATGCTTCCAAAAAATTACTAGTTTGCTGAAATCTCAGCAAACATTTTTTCACCAAATCTTGATGATACTTGGTGGTAATGATCAGTTCACTAATCCCACTTGGCTGCCCAAGTTTCACTCTTCTAGGTTCAAGCGTTCGTTTCCAGTAACAGTTTGAATTTTTAGGTTTCACTCTGTTTTCTGCTATATAGATAGATGTGTTTGAAACTCTAAATCAAACACGGTTTGTGCTAGCTCCGTGAAACTTGACAAAAGGAAGTAGTTCTAAGTTCTATCTCTATGGTGTGTTTCCTCTTAAAGTACCCCATGCAGAGACTGGCGAAGAACACTTTCGTTTGAAAGGGGTTGCCAAGCTTCCAAAAAACTACTCGTTTGCTGAAATCTCAGCAAACATTTTTTCACCAAATCTTGATGATACTTGGTGGTAATCATCAGTACACTAAGCCCACTTGGCTGCCCAATTTTTACTCTTCTAGGTTCAAGCGTTCGTTTCCAGTAACACTTTGAATTTTTAGGTTTCACTCTGTTTTCTGCAATATAGATAGATGTGTTTGAAACTCTAAATCAAACACGGTTTGTGCTAGCTCCTTGAAACTTGACAAAATGAAGTAGTTCTAAGTTCTATCTCTATGGTTTGTTTCCTCTTGAAGTACCCCATGCAGAGACTGGCGAAGAACACTTTCGTTTGAAAGGGGTTGCCAAGCTTCCAAAAAACTACTAGTTTGCTGAAATCTCAGCAAACATTTTTTCACCAAATCTTGATGATACTTGGTGGTAATGATCAGTACACTAAGCCCAATTGGCTGCCCAATTTTCACTCTTCTAGGTTCAAGCGTTCGTTTCCAGTAACACTTTGAATTTTTGGGTTTCACTCTGTTTTCTGC
The DNA here is from genome assembly GCF_048772815.1 of Callospermophilus lateralis. Classification (NCBI taxonomy): domain Eukaryota; kingdom Metazoa; phylum Chordata; class Mammalia; order Rodentia; family Sciuridae; genus Callospermophilus; species Callospermophilus lateralis. Next base: position 47,908 of record NW_027514129.1, on the reverse strand, counting down.
TATATAGATAGATGTGTTTGAAACTCTAAATCAAACACGGTTTGTGCTAGCTCCTTGAAACTTGACAAAATGAAGTAGTTCTAAGTTCTATATCTATGGTTTGTTTCCTCTTGAAGTACCCCATGCAGAAACTGGCGAATAACACTTTCGTTTGAAAGGGGTTGCCATGCTTCCAAAAAACTACTAGTTTGCTGAAATCTCAGCAAACATTTTTTCACCAAATCTTGATGATACTTGGTGGTAATGATCAGTTCACTAATCCCACTTGGCTGCCCAACTTTCACTCTTCTAGGTTCAAGCGTTCGTTTCCAGTAACAGTTTGAATTTTTAGGTTTCACTCTGTTTTCTGCTATATAGATAGATGTGTTTGAAACTCTAAATCAAACACGGTTTGTGCTAGCTCCGTGAAACTTGACAAAATGAAGTAGTTCTAAGTTCTATGTCTATGGTTTGTTTCCTCTTGAAGTTCCCCATGCAGAGACTGGCGAAGAACACTTTCGTTTGAAAGGGGTTGCCAAGCTTCCAAAAAACTACTCGTTTGCTGAAATCTCAGCAAACATTTTTTCACCAAATCTTGATGATACTTGGTGGTAATGATCAGTTCACTAAGCCCACTTGGCTGCCCAATTTTCACTCTTCTAGGTTCAAGCGTTCGTTTCCAGTAACACTTTGAATTTTTAGGTTTCACTCTGTTTTCTGCTATATAGATAGATGTGTTTGAAACTCTAAATCAAACACGGTTTGTGCTAGCTCCTTGAAACTTGACAAAATGAAGTAGTTCTAAGTTCTATCTCAATTGTTTGTTTCCTCTTGAAGTACCCCATGCAGAAACTGGCGAAAAACACTTTCGTTTGAAAGGGGTTGCCATGCTTCCAAAAAACTACTAGTTTGCTGAAATCTCAGCAAATATTTTTTCACCAAATCTTGATGATACTTGGTGGTAATGATCAGTTCACTAATCCCACTTGGCTGCCCAAATTTTATTCTTCTAGGTTGAAGCTTTCGTTTCCAGTGACTGTTTGAATTTTTAGGTTTCACTCTGTTTTCTCCAACATAGATAGCTGTGTTTGGAATTCTAAATCAAACACGGTTTGTGCTAGCTCCGTGAAACTTGACAAAATGAAGTAGTTCTAAGTTCTATCTCTATGGTTTGTTTCCTCTTGAAGTACCCCATGCAGAGACTGGCGAAGAACACTTTCGTTTGAAAGGGGTTGCCAAGCTTCGAAAAAACTACTCGTTTGCTGAAATCTCAGCAAACATTTTTTCACCAAATCTTGATGATACTTGGTGGTAATGATCAGTTCACTAAGCCCACTTGGCTGCCCAATTTTCACTCTTCTAGGTTCAAGCGTTCGTTTCCAGTAACACTTTGAATTTTTGGGTTTCACTCTGTTTTCTGCTATATAGATAGATGTGTTTGAAACACTAAATCAAACACGGTTTGTGCTAGCTCCTTGAAACTTGACAAAATGAAGTAGTTCTAAGTTCTATCTCTATGGTTTGTTTCCTCTTGAAGTACCCCATGCAGAGACTGGCGAAGAACACTTTCGTTTGAAAGGGGTTGCCAAGCTTCCAAAAAACTACTGGTTTGTTGAATCTCAGCAAACATTTTTTCACCAAATCTTGATGATACTTGGTGGTAATGATCAGTTCACTAAGCCCACTTGGCTGCCCAATTTTCACTCTTCTAGGTTCAAGCGTTCGTTTCCAGTAACACTTTGAATTTTTAGGTTTCACTCTGTTTTCTGCTATATAGATAGATGTGTTTGAAACTCTAAATCAAACACGGTTTGTGCTAGCTCCTTGAAACTTGACAAAATGAAGTAGTTCTAAGTTCTATCTCTATGGTTTGTTTCCTCTTGAAGTACCCCATGCAGAAACTGGCGAAAAACACTTTCGTTTGAAAGGGGTTGCCATGCTTCCAAAAAACTACTAGTTTGCTGAAATCTCAGCAAACATTTTTTCACCAAATCTTGATGATACTTGGTGGTAATGATCAGTTCACTAATCCCACTTGGCTGCCCAAATTTTATTCTTCTAGGTTGAAGCTTTCGTTTCCGGTGACTGTTTGAATTTTTAGGTTTCACTCTGTTTTCTCCAACATAGATAGCTGTGTTTGGAATTCTAAATCAAACACGGTTTGTGCTAGCTCCGTGAAACTTGACAAAATGAAGTAGTTCTAATTTCTATCTCTATGGTTTGTTTCCTCTTGAAGTACCCCATGCAGAGACTGGCGAAGAACACTTTCGTTTGAAAGGGGTTGCCAAGCTTCCAAAAAACTACTCGTTTGCTGAAATCTCAGCAAACATTTTTTCACCAAATCTTGATGATACTTGGTGGTAATGATCAGTTCACTAAGCCCACTTGGCTGCCTAATTTTCACTCTTCTAGGTTCAAGCGTTCGTTTCCAGTAACACTTTGAATTTTTAGGTTTCACTCTGTTTTCTGCTATATAGATAGATGTGTTTGAAACTCTAAATCAAACACGGTTTGTGGTAGCTCCTTGAAACTTGACAAAATGAAGTAGTTCTAAGTTCTATCTCTATGGTTTGTTTCCTCTTGAAGTACCCCATGCAGAAACTGGCGAAAAACACTTTCGTTTGAATGGGGTTGCCATGCTTCCAAAAAACTACTAGTTTGCTGAAATCTCAGCAAACATTTTTTCACCAAATCTTGATGATACTTGGTGGTAATTATCAGTTCACTAATCCCACTTGGCTGCCCAAATTTCACTCTTCTAGGTTCAAGCGTTCGTTTCCAGTAACACTTTGAATTTTTAGGTTTCACTCTGTTTTCTGCAATATAGATAGATGTGTTTGAAACTCTAAATCAAACACGGTTTGTGCTAGCTACTTGAAACTTGACGAAATGAAGTAGTTCTAAGTTCTATGTCTATGGTTTGTTTGATCTTGAAGTACCCCATGCAGAGACTGGCGAAGAACACTTTCGTTTGAAAGGGGTTGCCAAGCTTACAAAAAACTACTAGTTTGCTGAAATCTCAGCAACAATTTTTTCACCAAATCTTGATGATACTTGGTGGTAATGATCAGTTCATTAAGCCCACTTGGCTGCCCAATTTTCACTCTTCTAGGTTCAAGCGTTCGTTTCCAGTAATACTTTGAATTTTTATGTTTCACTCTGTTTTCTGCTATATAGATAGATATGTTTGAAACTCTAAATCAAACACGGTTTGCGCTAGCTCCTTGAAACTTGACCAAATGAAGTAGATCTAAGTTCTATCTCTATGGTTTGTTTCCTCTTGAAGTACCCCATGCAGAGACTGGCGAAAAACACTTTCGTTTTAAAGGGGTTGCCAAGCTTCCAAAAAACTACTAGTTTGCTGAAATCTCAGCAAACATTTTTTCACCAAATCTTGATGATACTTGGTGGTAATGATCAGTTCACTAAGCCCACTTGGCTGCCCAATTTTCACTCTTCTAGGTTCAAGCGTTCGTTTCCAGTAACACTTTGAATTTTTGGGTTTCACTCTGTTTTCTGCTATATAGATAGATGTGTTTGAAACTCTAAATCAAACACGGTTTGTGCTAGCTCCTTGAAACTTGACAAAATGAAGTAGTTCTAAGTTCTATCTCTATGGTTTGTTTCCTCTTGAAGTACCCCATGCAGAGACTGGCGAAGAACACTTTCGTTTGAAAGGGGTTGCCAAGCTTCCAAAAATCTACTCGTTTGTTGAATCTCAGCAAACATTTTTTCACCAAATCTTGATGATACTTGGTGGTAATGATCAGTTCACTAAGCCCACTTGGCTGCCCAATTTTCACTCTTCTAGGTTCAAGCGTTCGTTTCCAGTAACACTTTGAATTTTTAGGTTTCACTCTGTTTTCTGCTATATAGATAGATGTGTTTGAAACTCTAAATCAAACACGGTTTGTGCTAGCTCCTTGAAACTTGACAAAATGAAGTAGTTCTAAGTTCTATCTCAATTGTTTGTTTCCTCTTGAAGTACCCCATGCAGAAACTGGCGAAAAACACTTTCGTTTGAAAGGGGTTGCCATGCTTCCAAAAAACTACTAGTTTGCTGAAATCTCAGCAAATATTTTTTCACCAAATCTTGATGATACTTGGTGGTAATGATCAGTTCACTAATCCCACTTGGCTGCCCAAATTTTATTCTTCTAGGTTGAAGCTTTCGTTTCCAGTGACTGTTTGAATTTTTAGGTTTCACTCTGTTTTCTCCAACATAGATAGCTGTGTTTGGAATTCTAAATCAAACACGGTTTGTGCTAGCTCCGTGAAACTTGACAAAATGAAGTAGTTCTAAGTTCTATCTCTATGGTTTGTTTCCTCTTGAAGTACCCCATGCAGAGACTGGCGAAGAACACTTTCGTTTGAAAGGGGTTGCCAAGCTTCGAAAAAACTACTCGTTTGCTGAAATCTCAGCAAACATTTTTTCACCAAATCTTGATGATACTTGGTGGTAATGATCAGTTCACTAAGCCCACTTGGCTGCCCAATTTTCACTCTTCTAGGTTCAAGCGTTCGTTTCCAGTAACACTTTGAATTTTTGGGTTTCACTCTGTTTTCTGCTATATAGATAGATGTGTTTGAAACACTAAATCAAACACGGTTTGTGCTAGCTCCTTGAAACTTGACAAAATGAAGTAGTTCTAAGTTCTATCTCTATGGTTTGTTTCCTCTTGAAGTACCCCATGCAGAGACTGGCGAAGAACACTTTCGTTTGAAAGGGGTTGCCAAGCTTCCAAAAAACTACTGGTTTGTTGAATCTCAGCAAACATTTTTTCACCAAATCTTGATGATACTTGGTGGTAATGATCAGTTCACTAAGCCCACTTGGCTGCCCAATTTTCACTCTTCTAGGTTCAAGCGTTCGTTTCCAGTAACACTTTGAATTTTTAGGTTTCACTCTGTTTTCTGCTATATAGATAGATGTGTTTGAAACTCTAAATCAAACACGGTTTGTGCTAGCTCCTTGAAACTTGACAAAATGAAGTAGTTCTAAGTTCTATCTCTATGGTTTGTTTCCTCTTGAAGTACCCCATGCAGAAACTGGCGAAAAACACTTTCGTTTGAAAGGGGTTGCCATGCTTCCAAAAAACTACTAGTTTGCTGAAATCTCAGCAAACATTTTTTCACCAAATCTTGATGATACTTGGTGGTAATGATCAGTTCACTAATCCCACTTGGCTGCCCAAATTTTATTCTTCTAGGTTGAAGCTTTCGTTTCCGGTGACTGTTTGAATTTTTAGGTTTCACTCTGTTTTCTCCAACATAGATAGCTGTGTTTGGAATTCTAAATCAAACACGGTTTGTGCTAGCTCCGTGAAACTTGACAAAATGAAGTAGTTCTAATTTCTATCTCTATGGTTTGTTTCCTCTTGAAGTACCCCATGCAGAGACTGGCGAAGAACACTTTCGTTTGAAAGGGGTTGCCAAGCTTCCAAAAAACTACTCGTTTGCTGAAATCTCAGCAAACATTTTTTCACCAAATCTTGATGATACTTGGTGGTAATGATCAGTTCACTAAGCCCACTTGGCTGCCTAATTTTCACTCTTCTAGGTTCAAGCGTTCGTTTCCAGTAACACTTTGAATTTTTAGGTTTCACTCTGTTTTCTGCTATATAGATAGATGTGTTTGAAACTCTAAATCAAACACGGTTTGTGGTAGCTCCTTGAAACTTGACAAAATGAAGTAGTTCTAAGTTCTATCTCTATGGTTTGTTTCCTCTTGAAGTACCCCATGCAGAAACTGGCGAAAAACACTTTCGTTTGAATGGGGTTGCCATGCTTCCAAAAAACTACTAGTTTGCTGAAATCTCAGCAAACATTTTTTCACCAAATCTTGATGATACTTGGTGGTAATTATCAGTTCACTAATCCCACTTGGCTGCCCAAATTTCACTCTTCTAGGTTCAAGCGTTCGTTTCCAGTAACACTTTGAATTTTTAGGTTTCACTCTGTTTTCTGCAATATAGATAGATGTGTTTGAAACTCTAAATCAAACACGGTTTGTGCTAGCTCCTTGAAACTTGACGAAATGAAGTAGTTCTAAGTTCTATGTCTATGGTTTGTTTGATCTTGAAGTACCCCATGCAGAGACTGGCGAAGAACACTTTCGTTTGAAAGGGGTTGCCAAGCTTACAAAAAACTACTAGTTTGCTGAAATCTCAGCAACAATTTTTTCACCAAATCTTGATGATACTTGGTGGTAATGATCAGTTCATTAAGCCCACTTGGCTGCCCAATTTTCACTCTTCTAGGTTCAAGCGTTCGTTTCCAGTAATACTTTGAATTTTTATGTTTCACTCTGTTTTCTGCTATATAGATAGATATGTTTGAAACTCTAAATCAAACACGGTTTGCGCTAGCTCCTTGAAACTTGACCAAATGAAGTAGATCTAAGTTCTATCTCTATGGTTTGTTTCCTCTTGAAGTACCCCATGCAGAGACTGGCGAAAAACACTTTCGTTTTAAAGGGGTTGCCAAGCTTCCAAAAAACTACTAGTTTGCTGAAATCTCAGCAAACATTTTTTCACCAAATCTTGATGATACTTGGTGGTAATGATCAGTTCACTAATCCCACTTGGCTGCCCAACTTTCACTCTTCTAGGTTCAAGCGTTCGTTTCCAGTAACAGTTTGAATTTTTAGGTTTCACTCTGTTTTCTGCTATATAGATAGATGTGCTTGAAACTCTAAATCAAACACGGTTTGTGCTAGCTCCGTGAAACTTGACAAAATGAAGTAGTTCTAAGTTCTATCTCTATGGTTTGTTTCCTCTTGAAGTACCCCATGCAGAGACTGGCGAAGAACACTTTCGTTTGAAAGGGGTTGCCAAGCTTCCAAAAAACTACTCGTTTGCTGAAATCTCAGCAAACATTTTTTCACCAAATCTTGATGATACTTGGTGGTAATGATCAGTTCAATAAGCCCACTTGGCTGCCCAATTTTCACTCTTCTAGGTTCAAGCGTTCGTTTCCAGTAACACTTTGAATTTTTGGGTTTCACTCTGTTTTCTGCTATATAGATAGATGTGTTTGAAACTCTAAATCAAACACGGTTTGTGCTAGCTCCTTGAAACTTGACAAAATGAAGTAGTTCTAAGTTCTATCTCTATGGTTTGTTTCCTCTTGAAGTACCCCATGCAGAAACTGGCGAATAACACTTTCGTTTGAAAGGGGTTGCCATGCTTCCAAAAAACTACTAGTTTGCTGAAATCTCAGCAAACATTTTTTCACCAAATCTTGATGATACTTGGGGGTAATGATCAGTTCACTAATCCCACTTGGCTGCCCAACTTTCACTCTTCTAGGTTCAAGCGTTCGTTTCCAGTAACAGTTTGAATTTTTAGGTTTCACTCTGTTTTCTGCTATATAGATAGATGTGTTTGAAACTCTAAATCAAACACGGTTTGTGCTAGCTCCGTGAAACTTGACAAAAGGAAGTAGTTCTAAGTTCTATCTCTATGGTTTGTTTCCTCTTAAAGTACCCCATGCAGAGACTGACGAAGAACACTTTCGTTTGAAAGGGGTTGCCAAGCTTCCAAAAAACTACTCGTTTGCTGAAATCTCAGCAAACATTTTTTCACCAAATCTTGATGATACTTGGTGGTAATCATCAGTTCACTAAGCCCACTTGGCTGCCCAATTTTTACTCTTCTAGGTTCAAGCGTTCGTTTCCAGAAACACTTTGAATTTTTAGGTTTCACTCTGTTTTCTGCTATATAGATAGATGTGTTTGAAACTCTAAATCAAACACGGTTTGTGCTAGCTCCTTGAAACTTGACAAAATAAAGTAGTTCTAAGTTCTATCTTTATGGTTTGTTTCCTCTTGAAGTACCCCATGCAGAAACTGGCGAAAAACACTTTCGTTTGAAAGGGGTTGCCATGCTTCCAAAAAACTACTAGTTTGCTGAAATCTCAGCAAACATTTTTTCACCAAATCTTGATGATACTTGGTGGTAATGATCAGTTCACTAATCCCACTTGGCTGCCCAACTTTCACTCTTCTAGGTTCAAGCGTTCGTTTCCAGTAACACTTTGAATTTTTAGGTTTCACTCTGTTTTCTGCTATATAGATAGATGTGTTTGAAACTCTAAATCAAACACGGTTTGTGCTAGCTCCTTGAAACTTGACCAAATGAAGTAGTTCTAAGTTCTATCTCTATGGTTTGTTTCCTCTTGAAGTACCCCATGCAGAGACTGGCGAAAAACACTTTCGTTTGAAAGGGGTTGCCAAGCTTCCAAAAAACTACTAGTTTGCTGAAATCTCAGCAACCATTTTTTCACCAAACCTTGATGATACTTGGTGGTAATGATCAGTTCACTAAGCCCACTTGGCTGCCCAACTTTCACTCTTCTAGGTTCAAGCGTTCGTTTCCAGTAACAGTTTGAATTTTTAGTTTTCACTCTGTTTTCTGCTATATAGATAGATGTGTTTGAAACTGTAAATCAAACACGGTTTGTGCTAGCTCCCTGAAACTTGACAAAATGAAGTAGTTCTAAGTTCTATCTCTATGGTTTGTTTCCTCCTGAAGTACCCCATGCAGAGACTGGCGAAAAATACATTCGTTTTAAAGGGGTTGCCAAGCTTCCAAAAAACTACTAGTTTGCTGAAATCTCAGCAAACATTTTTTCACCAAATCTTGATGATACTTGGTGGTAATGATCAGTTCACTAATCCCACTTGGCTGCCCAACTTTCAATCTTCTAGGTTCAAGCGTTCGTTTCCAGTAACAGTTTGAATTTTTAGGTTTCACTCTGTTTTCTGCTATATAGATAGATGTGTTTGAAACTCTAAATCAAACACGGTTTGTGCTAGCTCCGTGAAACTTGACAAAATGAAGTAGTTCTAAGTTCTATCTCTATGGTTTGTTTCCTCTTGAAGTACCCCATGCAGAGACTGGCGAAGAACACTTTCGTTTGAAAGGGGTTGCCAAGCTTCCAAAAAACTACTCGTTTGCTGAAATCTCAGCAAACATTTTTTCACCAAATCTTGATGATACTTGGTGGTAATGATCAGTTCAATAAGCCCACTTGGCTGCCCAATTTTCACTCTTCTAGGTTCAAGCGTTCGTTTCCAGTAACACTTTGAATTTTTGGGTTTCACTCTGTTTTCTGCTATATAGATAGATGTGTTTGAAACTCTAAATCAAACACGGTTTGTGATAGCTCCTTGAAACTTGACCAAATGAAGTAGTTCTAAGTTCTATCTCTATGGTTTGTTTCCTCTTGAAGTACCCCATGCAGAAACTGGCGAATAACACTTTCGTTTGAAAGGGGTTGCCATGCTTCCAAAAAACTACTAGTTTGCTGAAATCTCAGCAAACATTTTTTCACCAAATCTTGATGATACTTGGTGGTAATGATCAGTTCACTAATCCCACTTGGCTGCCCAACTTTCACTCTTCTAGGTTCAAGCGTTCGTTTCCAGTAACAGTTTGAATTTTTAGGTTTCACTCTGTTTTCTGCTATATAGATAGATGTGTTTGAAACTCTAAATCAAACACGGTTTGTGCTAGCTCCGTGAAACTTGACAAAAGGAAGTAGTTCTAAGTTCTATCTCTATGGTTTGTTTCCTCTTAAAGTACCCCATGCAGAGACTGGCGAAGAACACTTTCGTTTGAAAGGGGTTGCCAAGCTTCCAAAAAACTACTCGTTTGCTGAAATCTCAGCAAACATTTTTTCACTAAATCTTGATGATACTTGGTGGTAATCATCAGTTCACTAAGCCCACTTGGCTGCCCAATTTTTACTCTTCTAGGTTCAAGCGTTCGTTTCCAGAAACACTTTGAATTTTTAGGTTTCACTCTGTTTTCTGCTATATAGATAGATGTGTTTGAAACTCTAAATCAAACACGGTTTGTGCTAGCTCCGTGAAACTTGACAAAATAAAGTAGTTCTAAGTTCTATCTCTATGGTTTGTTTCCTCTTGAAGTACCCCATGCAGAAACTGGCGAAAAACACTTTCGTTTGAAAGGGGTTGCCATGCTTATAAAAAACTACTAGTTTGCTGAAATCTCAGCAAACATTTTTTCACCAAATCTTGATGATACTTGGTGGTAATGATCAGTTCACTAATCCCACTTGGCTGCCCAACTTTCACTCTTCTAGGTTCAAGCGTTCGTTTCCAGTAACACTTTGAATTTTTAGGTTTCACTCTGTTTTCTGCTATATAGATAGATGTGTTTGAAACTCTAAATCAAACACGGTTTGTGCTAGCTCCTTGAAACTTGACCAAATGAAGTAGTTCTAAGTTCTATCTCTATGGTTTGTTTCCTCTTGAAGTACCCCAAGCAGAGACTGGCGAAAAACACTTTCGTTTGAAAGGGGTTGCCAAGCTTCCAAAAAACTACTAGTTTGCTGAAATCTCAGCAAACATTTTTTCACCAAAACTTGATGATACTTGGTGGTAATGATCAGTTCACTAAGCCCACTTGGCTGCCCAAATTTCACTCTTCTAGGTTCAAGCGTTCGTTTCCAGTAACAGTTTGAATTTTTAGGTTTCACTCTGTTTTCTGCTATATAGATAGATGTGTTTGAAACTCTAAATCAAACACGGTTTGTGCTAGCTCCCTGAAACATGACAAAATGAAGTAGTTCTAAGTTCTATCTCTATGGTTTGTTTCCTCTTGAAGTACCCCATGCAGAGACTGGCAAAGAACACTTTCGTTTGAAAGGGGTTGCCAAGCTTCCAAAAAACTACTCGTTTGCTGAAATCTCAGCAACCATTTTTTCACCAAATCTTGATGATACTTGGTGGTAATGATCAGTTCACTAATCCCACTTGGCTGCCCAACTTTCAATCTTCTAGGTTCAAGCGTTCGTTTCCAGTAACAGTTTGAATTTTTAGGTTTCACTCTGTTTTCTGCTATATAGATAGATGTGTTTGAAACTCTAAATCAAACACGGTTTGTGCTAGCTCCGTGAAACTTGACAAAATGAAGTAGTTCTAAGTTCTATCTCTATGGTTTGTTTCCTCTTGAAGTACCCCATGCAGAGACTGGCGAAGAACACTTTCGTTTGAAAGGGGTTGCCAAGCTTCCAAAAAACTACTCGTTTGCTGAAATCTCAGCAACCATTTTTTCACCAAATCTTGATGATACTTGGTGGTAATGATCAGTTCACTAAGCCCACTTGGCTGCCCAATTTTCACTCTTCTAGGTTCAAGCGTTCGTTTCCAGTAACACTTTGAATTTTTGGGTTTCACTCTGTTTTCTGCTATATAGATAGATGTGTTTGAAACTCTAAATCAAACACGGTTTGTGCTAGCTCCTTGAAACTTGACAAAATAAAGTAGTTCTAAGTTCTATCTCTATGGTTTGTTTCCTCTAGAAGTACCCCATGCAGAAACTGGCGAAAAACACTTTCGTTTGAAAGGGGTTTCCATGCTTCCAAAAAACTACTAGTTTGCTGAAATCTCAGCAAACATTTTTTCACCAAATCTTGATGATACTTGGTGGTAATGATCAGTTCACTAATCCCACTTGGCTGCCCAACTTTCACTCTTCTAGGTTCAAGCGTTCGTTTCCAGTAACACTTTGAATTTTTAGGTTTCACTCTGTTTTCTGCTATATAGATAGATGTGTTTGAAACTCTAAATCAAACACGGTTTGTTCTAGCTCCTTGAAACTTGACCAAATGAAGTAGTTCTAAGTTCTATCTCTATGGTTTGTTTCCTCTTGAAGTACCCCATGCAGAGACTGGCGAAAAACACTTTCGTTTGAAAGGGGTTGCCAAGCTTCCAAAAAACTACTAGTTTGCTGAAATCTCAGCAACCATTTTTTCACCAAAACTTGATGATACTTGGTGGTAATGATCAGTTCACTAAGCCCACTTGGCTGCCCAAATTTCACTCTTCTAGGTTCAAGCGTTCGTTTCCAGTAACAGTTTGAATTTTTAGGTTTCACTCTGTTTTCTGCTATATAGATAGATGTGTTTGAAACTCTAAATCAAACACGGTTTGTGCTAGCTCCCTGAAACATGACAAAATGAAGTAGTTCTAAGTTCTATCTCTATGGTTTGTTTCCTCTTGAAGTACCCCATGCAGAGACTGGCAAAGAACACTTTCGTTTGAAAGGGGTTGCCAAGCTTCCAAAAAACTACTAGTTTGCTGAAATCTCAGCAACCATTTTTTCACCAAATCTTGATGATACTTGGTGGTAATGATCAGTTCACTAAGCCCACTTGGCTGCCCAATTTTCACTCTTCTAGGTTCAAGCGTTCGTTTCCAGTAACACTTTGAATTTTTGGGTTTCACTCTGTTTTCTGCTATATAGATAGATGTGTTTGAAACTCTAAATCAAACACGGTTTGTGCTAGCTCCTTGAAACTTGACAAAATGAAGTAGTTCTAAGTTCTATCTCTATGGTTTGTTTCCTCTTGAAGTACCCCATGCAGAAACTGGCGAATAACACTTTCGTTTGAAAGGGGTTGCCATGCTTCCAAAAAACTACTAGTTTGCTGAAATCTCAGCAAACATTTTTTCACCAAATCTTGATGATACTTGGTGGAAATGATCAGTTCACTAATCCCACTTGGCTGCCCAACTTTCACTCTTCTAGGTTCAAGCGTTCGTTTCCAGTAACACTTTGAATTTTTAGGTTTCACTCTGTTTTCTGCTATATAGATAGATGTGTTTGAAACTCTAAATCAAACACGGTTTGTGCTAGGTCCTTGAAACTTGACCAAATGAAGTAGTTCTAAGTTCTATCTCTATGGTTTGTTTCCTCTTGAAGTACCCCATGCAGAGACTGGCGAAAAACACTTTCGTTTGAAAGGGGTTGCCAAGCTTCCAAAAAACTACTAGTTTGCTGAAATCTCAGCAACCATTTTTTCACCAAAACTTGATGATACTTGGTGGTAATGATCAGTTCACTAAGCCCACTTGGCTGCCCAACTTTCACTCTTCTAGGTTCAAGCGTTCGTTTCCAGTAACAGTTTGAATTTTTAGGTTTCACTCTGTTTTCTGCTATATAGATAGATGTGTTTGAAACTCTAAATCAAACACGGTTTGTGCTAGCTCCGTGAAACTTGACAAAATGAAGTAGTTCTAAGTTCTATCTCTATGGTTTGTTTCCTCTTGAAGTACCCCATGCAGAGACTGGCGAAGAACACTTTCGTTTGAAAGGGGTTGCCAAGCTTCCAAAAAACTACTAGTTTGCTGAAATCTCAGCAAACATTTTTTCACCAAATCTTGATGATACTTGGTGGTAATGATCAGTTCACTAATCCCACTTGGCTGCCCAACTTTCAATCTTCTAGGTTCAAGCGTTCGTTTCCAGTAACAGTTTGAATTTTTAGGTTTCACTCTGTTTTCTGCTATATAGATAGATGTGTTTGAAACTCTAAATCAAACACGGTTTGTGCTAGCTCCGTGAAACTTGACAAAATGAAGTAGTTCTAAGTTCTATCTCTATGGTTTGTTTCCTCTTGAAGTACCCCATGCAGAGACTGGCGAAGAACACTTTCGTTTGAAAGGGGTTGCCAAGCTTCCAAAAAACTACTCGTTTGCTGAAATCTCAGCAAACATTTTTTCACCAAATCTTGATGATACTTGGTGGTAATGATCAGTTCAATAAGCCCACTTGGCTGCCCAATTTTCACTCTTCTAGGTTCAAGCGTTCGTTTCCAGTAACACTTTGAATTTTTGGGTTTCACTCTGTTTTCTGCTATATAGATAGATGTGTTTGAAACTCTAAATCAAACACGGTTTGTGCTAGCTCCTTGAAACTTGACCAAATGAAGTAGTTCTAAGTTCTATCTCTATGGTTTGTTTCCTCTTGAAGTACCCCATGCAGAATCTGGCGAATAACACTTTCGTTTGAAAGGGGTTGCCATGCTTCCAAAAAACTACTAGTTTGCTGAAATCTCAGCAAACATTTTTTCACCAAATCTTGATGATACTTGGTGGTAATGATCAGTTCACTAATCCCACTTGGCTGCCCAACTTTCACTCTTCTAGGTTCAAGCGTTCGTTTCCAGTAACAGTTTGAATTTTTAGGTTTCACTCTGTTTTCTGCTATATAGATAGATGTGTTTGAAACTCTAAATCAAACACGGTTTGTGCTAGCTCCGTGAAACTTGACAAAAGGAAGTAGTTCTAAGTTCTATCTCTATGGTTTGTTTCCTCTTAAAGTACCCCATGCAGAGACTGGCGAAGAACACTTTCGTTTGAAAGGGGTTGCCAAGCTTCCAAAAAACTACTGGTTTGCTGAAATCTCAGCAAACATTTTTTCACCAAATCTTGATGATACTTGGTGGTAATCATCAGTTCACTAAGCCCAATTGGCTGCCCAATTTTTACTCTTCTAGGTTCAAGCGTTCGGTTCCAGAAACAATTTGAATTTTTAGGTTTCACTCTGTTTTCTGCTATATAGATAGATGTGTTTGAAACTCTAAATCAACACGGTTTGTGCTAGCTCCTTGAAACTTGACAAAATAAAGTAGTTCTAAGTTCTATCTCTATGGTTTGTTTCCTCTTGAAGTACCCCATGCAGAAACTGGCGAAAAACACTTTCGTTTGAAAGGGGTTGCCATGCTTCCAAAAAACTACTAGTTTGCTGAAATCTCAGCAAACATTTTTTCACCAAATCTTGATGATACTTGGTGGTAATGATCAGTTCACTAATCCCACTTGGCTGCCCAACTTTCACTCTTCTAGGTTCAAGCGTTCGTTTCCAGTAACACTTTGAATTTTTAGGTTTCACTCTGTTTTCTGCTATATAGATAGATGTGTTTGAAACTCTAAATCAAACACGGTTTGTGCTAGCTCCTTGAAACTTGACCAAATGAAGTAGTTCTAAGTTCTATCTCTATGGTTTGTTTCCTCTTGAAGTACCCCATGCAGAGACTGGCGAAAAACACTTTTGTTTTGAAAGGGGTTGCCAAGCTTCCAAAAAACTACTAGTTTGCTGAAATCTCAGCAACCATTTTTTCACCAAAACATGATGATACTTGGTGGTAATGATCAGTTCACTAAGCCCACTTGGCTGCCCAACTTTCACTCTTCTAGGTTCAAGCGTTCGTTTCCAGTAACAGTTTGAATTTTTAGGTTTCACTCTGTTTTCTGCTATATAGATAGATGTGTTTGAAACTCTAAATCAAACACGGTTTGGGCTAGCTCCCTGAAACATGACAAAATGAAGTAGTTCTAAGTTCTATCTCTATGGTTTGTTTCCTCTTGAAGTACCCCATGCAGAGACTGGCAAAGAACACTTTCGTTTGAAAGGGGTTGCCAAGCTTCCAAAAAACTACTAGTTTGCTGAAATCTCAGCAACCATTTTTTCACCAAATCTTGATGATACTTGGTGGTAATGATCAGTTCACTAAGCCCACTTGGCTGCCCAATTTTCACTCTTCTAGGTTCAAGCGTTCGTTTCCAGTAACACTTTGAATTTTTAGGTTTCACTCTGTTTTCTGCTAATATAGATAGATGTGTTTGAAACTCTAAATCAAACACGGTTTGTGCTAGCTCCTTGAAACTTGACAAAATGAAGTAGTTCTAAGTTCTATCTCTATGGTTTGTTTCCTCTTGAAGTACCCCATGCAGAAACTGGCGAAAAACACTTTCGTTTGAAAGGGGTTGCCATGCTTCCAAAAAACTACTAGTTTGCTGAAATCTCAGCAAATATTTTTTCACCAAATCTTGATGATACTTGGTGGTAATGATCAGTTCACTAATCCCACTTGGCTGCCCAACTTTCACTCTTCTAGGTTAAAGCGTTCGTTTCCAGTAACAGTTTGAATTTTTAGGTTTCACTCTGTTTTCTGCTATATAGATAGATGTGTTTGAAACTCTAAATCAAACACGGTTTGTGCTAGCTCCGTGAAACTTGACAAAATGAAGTAGTTCTAAGTTCTATCTCTATGGTTTGTTTCCCTCTTGAAGTACCCCATGCAGAGACTGCCGAAGAACACTTTCGTTTGAAAGGGGTTGCCAAGCTTCCAAAAAACTACTAGTTTGCTGAAATCTCAGCAACCATTTTTTCACCAAATCTTGATGATACTTGGTGGTAATGATCAGTTCACTAATCCCACTTGGCTGCCCAACTTTCAATCTTCTAGGTTCAAGCGTTCGTTTCCAGTAACAGTTTGAATTTTTAGGTTTCACTCTGTTTTCTGCTATATAGATAGATGTGTTTGAAACTCTAAATCAAACACGGTTTGTGCTAGCTCCGTGAAACTTGACAAAATGAAGTAGTTCTATCTTCTATCTCTATGGTTTGTTTCCTCTTGAAGTACCCCATGCAGAGACTGGCAAAGAACACTTTCGTTTGAAAGGGGTTGCCAAGCTTCCAAAAAAACTACTAGTTTGCTGATATCTCAGCAACCATTTTTTCACCAAATCTTGATGATACTTGGTGGTAATGATCAGTTCACTAAGCCCACTTGGCTGCCCAATTTTCACTCTTCTAGGTTCAAGCGTTCGTTTCCAGTAACACTTTGAATTTTTAGGTTTCACTCTGTTTTCTGCTATATAGATAGATGTGTTTGAAACTCTAAATCAAACACGGTATGTGCTAGCTCCTTGAAACTTGACCAAATGAAGTAGTTCTAAGTTCTATCTCTATGGTTTGTTTCCTCCTGAAGTACCCCATGCAGAGACTGGCGAAAAACACTTTCGTTTTAAAGGGGTTGCCAAGCTTCCAAAAAACTACTAGTTTGCTGAAATCTCAGCAAACATTTTTTCACCAAATCTTGATGATACTTGGTGGTAATGATCAGTTCACTATTCCCACTTGGCTGCCGAACTTTCAATCTTCTAGGTTCAAGCATTCGTT
This sequence comes from Callospermophilus lateralis, assembly GCF_048772815.1. Classification (NCBI taxonomy): domain Eukaryota; kingdom Metazoa; phylum Chordata; class Mammalia; order Rodentia; family Sciuridae; genus Callospermophilus; species Callospermophilus lateralis. The sequence goes on along the minus strand of NW_027514129.1, from coordinate 31,151 downwards.
TCCAGTAACAGTTTGAATTTTTAGGTTTCACTCTGTTTTCTGCTATATAGATAGATGTCTTGGAAACTCTAAATCAAACACGGTTTGTGCTAGCTCCGTGAAACTTGACAAAATGAAGTAGTTCTAAGTTCTATCTCTATGGTTTGTTTCCTCTTGAAGTACCCCATGCAGAGACTGGCTAAGAACACTTTCATTGAAAGTGGTTGCCAAGCTTCCAAAAAACTACTCGTTTGCTGAAATCTCAGCAAACATTTTTTCACCAAATCTTGATGATACTTGGTGGTAATGATCAGTTCACTAACCCCACTTGGCTGCCCAATTTTCACTCTTCTAGGTTCAAGCGTTCGTTTCCAGTAACACTTGAATTTTTAGGTTTCACTCTGTTTTCTGCTATATAGATAGATGTGTTTGAAACTCTAAATCAAACACGGTTTGTGCTAGCACCTTGAAACTTGACCAAATGAAGTAGTTCTAAGTTCTATCTCTATGGTTGGTTTCCTCTTGAAGTACCCCATGCAGAGACTGGCGAAAAACACTTTCGTTTGAAAGGGGTTGCCAAGCTTCCAAAAAACTACTAGTTTGCTGAAATCTCAGCAACCATTTTTTCACCAAAACTTGATGATACTTGGTGGTAATGATCAGTTCACTAAGCCCACTTGGCTGCCCAATTTTTACTCTTCTAGGTTCAAGCGTTCGTTTCCAGTAACACTTTGAAATTTTAGGTTTCACTCTGTTTTCTGCTATATAGATAGATGTCTTTGAAACTCTAAAAATCAAACACGGTTTGTGCTAGCTCCTTGAAACTTGACAAAATGAAGTAGTTGTTAGTTCTATCTCTATGGTATTTTTCCTCTTGAAGTACCCCATGCAGAGACTGGCGAAAAACACTTTCGTTTTAAAGGGGTTGCCAAGCTTCGAAAAAACTACAAGTTTGCTGAAATCTCAGCAACCTTTTTTCACCAAATCTTGATGATACTTGGTGGTAATGATCAGTTCACTAATCCCACTTGGCTGCCCAAATTTTATTCTTCTAGGTTGAAGCTTTCGTTTCCAGTGACTGTTTGAATTTTTAGGTTTCACTCTGTTTTCTCCAACATAGATAGCTGTGTTTGGAATTCTAAATCAAACACGGTTTGTGCTAGCTCCGTGAAACTTGACAAAATGAAGTAGTTCTAAGTTCTATCTCTATGGTTTGTTTCCTCTTGAAGTACCCCATGCAGAGACTGGCGAAGAACACTTTCGTTTGAAAGGGGTTGCCAAGCTTCCAAAAAACTACTCGTTTGCTGAAATCTCAGCAAACATTTTTTCACCAAATCTTGATGATACATGGTGGTAATGATCAGTTCACTAATCCCACTTGCCTGCCCAACTTTCACTCTTCTAGGTTCAAGCGTTTGTTTCCAGTAACAGTTTGAATTTTTAGGTTTCACTCTGTTTTCTGCTATATAGATAGATGTGTTTGAAACTCTAAATCAAACACGGTTTGTGCTAGCTCCGTGAAACTTGAAAAAATGAAGTAGTTCTAAGTTCTATCTCTATGGTTTCTTTCCTCTTGAAGTACCCCATGCAGAGACTGGCGAAGAACACTTTCGTTTGAAAGGGGTTGCCAAGCTTCCAAAAAACTACTAGTTTGCTGAAATCTCAGCAACCATTTTTTCACCAAATCTTGATGATACTTGGTGGTAATGATCAGTTCACTAAGCCCACTTGGCTGCCCAATTTTCACTCTTCTAGGTTCAAGCGTTCGTTTCCAGTAACACTTTGAATTTTTAGGTTTCACTCTGTTTTCTGCTATATAGATAGATGTGTTTGAAACTCTGAATCAAACACGGTTTGTGCTAGCTCCTTGAAACTTGACCAAATGAAGTAGTTCTAAGTTCTATCTCTATGGTTTGTTTCCTCCTGAAGTACCCCATGCAGAGACTGGCGAAAAACACTTTCGTTTTAAAGGGGTTGCCAAGCTTCCAAAAAACTACTAGTTTGCTGAAATCTCAGCAAATATTTTTTCACCAAATCTTGATGATACTTGGTGGTAATGATCAGTTCACTAATCCCCCTTGGCTGCCCAACTGTCAATCTTCTAGGTTCAAGCGTTCGTTTCCATAACAGTTTGAATTCTTAGGTTTCACTCTGTTTTCTGCTATATAGATAGATGTGTTTGAAACTCTAAATCAAACACGGTTTGTGCTAGCTCCGTGAAACTTGACTAAATGAAGTAGTTCTAAGTTCTATCTCTATGGTTTGTTTCCTCTTGAAGTACCCCATGCAGAGACTGGCAAAGAACACTTTCGTTTGAAAGAGGTTGCCAAGCTTCCAAAAAACTACTAGTTTGCTGAAATCTCAGCAACCATTTTTTCACCAAATCTTGATGATACTTGGTGGTAATGATCAGTTCACTATGCCCACTTGGCTGCCCAATTTTCACTCTTCTAGGTTCAAGCGTTCGTTTCCAGTAACACTTTGAATTTTTAGGTTTCACTCTGTTTTCTGCTATATAGATAGATGTGTTTGAAACTCTAAATCAAACACGGTTTGTGCTAGCTAGTTAAAACTTGACCAAATGAAGTAGTTCTAAGTTCTATCTCTATGGTTTGTTTCCTCCTGAAGTACCCCATGCAGAGACTGGCGAAAAACACTTTCGTTTTAAAGGGGTTGCCAAGCTACCAAAAAACTACTAGTTTGCTGAAATCTCAGCAAACATTTTTTCACCAAATCTTGATGATACTTGGTGGTAATGATCAGTTCACTAATCCCACTTGGCTGTCCAGCTTTCACTCTTCTAGGTTCAAGCGTTTGTTTTCCAGTAACAGTTTGAATTTTTAGGTTTCACTCTGTTTTCTGCTATATAGATAGATGTGTTTGAAACTCTAAATCAAACACGGTTTGTGCTAGCTCCGTGAAACTTCACAAAATGAAGTAGTTCTGAGTTCTATCTCTATGGTTTGTTTCCTCTTGAAGTACCCCATGCAGAGACTGGCGAAGAACACTTTCGTTTGAAAGGGGTTGCCAAGCTTCCAAAAAACTACTAGTTTGCTGAAATCTCAGCAAACATTTTTTCACCAAATCTTGATGATACTTGGTGGTAATGATCAGTTCACTAAGCCCACTTGGCTGCCCAATTTTCACTCTTCTAGGTTCAAGCGTTCGTTTCCAGTAACACTTTGAATTTTTAGGTTTCACTCTGTTTTCTGCTATATAGATAGATGTGTTTGAAACTCTAAATCAAACACGGTTTGTGCTAGCTCCTTGAAACTTGACAAAATGAAGTAGTTCTAAGTTCTATCTCTATGGTTTGTTTCCTCTTGAAGTACCCCATGCAGAATCTGGCGAAAAACACTTTCGTTTGAAAGGGGTTGCCATGCTTCCAAAAAACTACTAGTTTGCTGAAATCTCAGCAAACATTTTTTCACCAAATCTTGATGATACTTGGTGGTAATGATCAGTTCACTAATCCCACTTGGCTGCCCAACTTTCACTCTTCTAGGTTAAAGCGTTCGTTTCCAGTAACAGTTTGAATTTTTAGGTTTCACTCTGTTTTCTGCTATATAGATAGATGTGTTTGAAACTCTAAATCAAACACGGTTTGTGCTAGCTCCGTGAAACTTGACAAAATGAAGTAGTTCTAAGTTCTATCTCTATGGTTTGTTTCCTCTTGAAGTACCCCATGCAGAGACTGGCGAAGAACACTTTCGTTTGAAAGGGGTTGCCAAGCTTCCAAAAAACTACTAGTTTGCTGAAATCTCAGCAAACATTTTTTCACCAAATCTTGATGATACTTGGTGGTAATGATCAGTTCACTAATCCCACTTGGCTGCCCAACTTTCAATCTTCTAGGTTCAAGCGTTCGTTTCCAGTAACAGTTTGAATTTTTAGGTTTCACTCTGTTTTCTGCTATATAGATAGATGTGTTTGAAACTCTAAATCAAACACGGTTTGTGCTAGCTCCGTGAAACTTGACAAAATGAAGTAGTTCTATCTTCTATCTCTATGGTTTGTTTCCTCTTGAAGTACCCCATGCAGAGACTGGCAAAGAACACTTTCGTTTGAAAGGGGTTGCCAAGCTTCCAAAAAACTACTAGTTTGCTGATATCTCAGCAACCATTTTTTCACCAAATCTTGATGATACTTGGTGGTAATGATCAGTTCACTAAGCCACTTGGCTGCCCAATTTTCACTCTTCTAGGTTCAAGCGTTCGTTTCCAGTAACACTTTGAATTTTTAGGTTTCACTCTGTTTTCTGCTATATAGATAGATGTGTTTGAAACTCTAAATCAAACACGGTTTGTGCTAGCTCCTTGAAACTTGACCAAATGAAGTAGTTCTAAGTTCTATCTCTATGGTTTGTTTCCTCCTGAAGTACCCCATGCAGAGACTGGCGAAAAACACTTTCGTTTTAAAGGGGTTGCCAAGCTTCCAAAAAACTACTAGTTTGCTGAAATCTCAGCAAACATTTTTTCACCAAATCTTGATGATACTTGGTGGTAATGATCAGTTCACTAATCCCACTTGGCTGCCGAACTTTCAATCTTCTAGGTTCAAGCATTCGTTTCCAGTAACAGTTTGAATTTTTAGGTTTCACTCTGTTTTCTGCTATATAGATAGATGTCTTGGAAACTCTAAATCAAACACGGTTTGTGCTAGCTCCGTGAAACTTGACAAAATGAAGTAGTTCTAAGTTCTATCTCTATTGTTTGTTTCCTCTTGAAGTACCCCATGCAGAGACTGGCTAAGAACACTTTCATTTGAAAGTGGTTGCCAAGCTTCCAAAAAACTACTCGTTTGCTGAATCTCAGCAAACATTTTTTCACCAAATCTTGATGATACTTGGTGGTAATGATCAGTTCACTAACCCCACTTGGCTGCCCAATTTTCACTCTTCTAGGTTCAAGCGTTCGTTTCCAGTAACACTTGAATTTTTAGGTTTCACTCTGTTTTCTGCTATATAGATAGATGTGTTTGAAACTCTAAATCAAACACGGTTTGTGCTAGCTCCTTGAAACTTGACCAAATGAAGTAGTTCTAAGTTCTATCTCTATGGTTGGTTTCCTCTTGAAGTACCCCATGCAGAGACTGGCGAAAAACACTTTCGTTTGAAAGGGGTTGCCAAGCTTCCAAAAAACTACTAGTTTGCTGAAATCTCAGCAACCATTTTTTCACCAAAACTTGATGATACTTGGTGGTAATGATCAGTTCACTAAGCCCACTTGGCTGCCCAATTTTTACTCTTCTAGGTTCAAGCGTTCGTTTCCAGTAACACTTTGAAATTTTAGGTTTCACTCTGTTTTCTGCTATATAGATAGATGTCTTTGAAACTCTAAATCAAACACGGTTTGTGCTAGCTCCTTGAAACTTGACAAAATGAAGTAGTTGTTAGTTCTATCTCTATGGTATTTTTCCTCTTGAAGTACCCCATGCAGAGACTGGCGAAAAACACTTTCGTTTAAAGGGGTTGCCAAGCTTCGAAAAAACTACAAGTTTGCTGAAATCTCAGCAACCTTTTTTCACCAAATCTTGATGATACTTGGTGGTAATGATCAGTTCACTAATCCCACTTGGCTGCCCAAATTTTATTCTTCTAGGTTGAAGCTTTCGTTTCCAGTGACTGTTTGAATTTTTAGGTTTCACTCTGTTTTCTCCAACATAGATAGCTGTGTTTGGAATTCTAAATCAAACACGGTTTGTGCTAGCTCCGTGAAACTTGACAAAATGAAGTAGTTCTAAGTTCTATCTCTATGGTTTGTTTCCTCTTGAAGTACCCCATGCAGAGACTGGCGAAGAACACTTTCGTTTGAAAGGGGTTGCCAAGCTTCCAAAAAACTACTCGTTTGCTGAAATCTCAGCAAACATTTTTTCACCAAATCTTGATGATACATGGTGGTAATGATCAGTTCACTAATCCCACTTGCCTGCCCAACTTTCACTCTTCTAGGTTCAAGCGTTTGTTTCCAGTAACAGTTTGAATTTTTAGGTTTCACTCTGTTTTCTGCTATATAGATAGATGTGTTTGAAACTCTAAATCAAACACGGTTTGTGCTAGCTCCGTGAAACTTGACCAAATGAAGTAGTTCTAAGTTCTATCTCTATGGTTTGTTTCCTCTTGAAGTACCCCATGCAGAGACTGGCGAAGAACACTTTCGTTTGAAAGGGGTTGCCAAGCTTCCAAAAAACTACTAGTTTGCTGAAATCTCAGCAACCATTTTTTCACTAAATCTTGATGATACTTGTGTGGTAATCATCAGTTCACTAAGCCCACTTGGCTGCCCAATTTTTACTCTTCTAGGTTCAAGCGTTCGTTTCCAGAAACACTTTGAATTTTTAGGTTTCACTCTGTTTTCTGCTATATAGATAGATGTGTTTGAATCTCTAAATCAAACACGGTTTGTGCTAGCTCCTTGAAACTTGACAAAATAAAGTAGTTTTAAGTTCTATCTCTATGGTTTGTTTCCTCTTGAAGTACCCCATGCAGAAACTGGCGAAAAACACTTTCGTTTGAAAGGGGTTGCCATGCTTCCAAAAAACTACTAGTTTGCTGAAATCTCAGCAAACATTTTTTCACCAAATCTTGATGATACTTGGTGGTAATGATCAGTTCACTAATCCCACTTGGCTGCCCAACTTTCACTCTTCTAGGTTCAAGCGTTCGTTTCCAGTAACACTTTGAATTTTTAGGTTTCACTCTGTTTTCTGCTATATAGATAGATGTGTTTGAAACTCTAAATCAAACACGGTTTGTGCTAGCTCCTTGAAACTTGACCAAATGAAGTAGTTCTAAGTTCTATCTCTATGGTTTGTTTCCTCTTGAAGTACCCCATGCAGAGACTGGCGAAAAACACTTCGTTTGAAAGGGGTTGCCAAGCTTCCAAAAAACTACTAGTTTGCTGAAATCTCAGCAACCATTTTTTCACCAAAACTTGATGATACTTGGTGGTAATGATCAGTTCACTAAGCCCACTTGGCTGCCCAACTTTCACTCTTCTAGGTTCAAGCGTTCGTTTCCAGTAACAGTTTGAATTTTTAGGTTTCACTCTGTTTTCTGCTATATAGATAGATGTGTTTGAAACTCTAAATCAAACACGGTTTGTGCTAGCTCCCTGAAACATGACAAAATGAAGTAGTTCTAAGTTCTATCTCTATGGTTTGTTTCCTCTTGAAGTACCCCATGCAGAGACTGGCAAAGAACACTTTCGTTTGAAAGGGGTTGCCAAGCTTCCAAAAAACTACTAGTTTGCTGAAATCTCAGCAACCATTTTTTCACCAAATCTTGATGATACTTGGTGGTAATGATCAGTTCACTAAGCCCACTTGGCTGCCCAATTTTCACTCTTCTAGGTTCAAGCGTTCGTTTCCAGTAACACTTTGAATTTTTAGGTTTCACTCTGTTTTCTGCTATATAGATAGATGTGTTTGAAACTCTAAATCAAACACGGTTTGTGCTAGCTCCTTGAAACTTGACAAAATGAAGTAGTTCTAAGTTCTATCTCTATGGTTTGTTCCTCTTGAAGTACCCCATGCAGAAACTGGCGAAAAACACTTTCGTTTGAAAGGGGTTGCCATGCTTCCAAAAAACTACTAGTTTGCTGAAATCTCAGCAAACATTTTTTCACCAAATCTTGATGATACTTGGTGGTAATGATCAGTTCACTAATATCCCACTTGGCTGCCCAACTTTCACTCTTCTAGGTTAAAGCGTTCGTTTCCAGTAACAGTTTGAATTTTTAGGTTTCACTCTGTTTTCTGCTATATAGATAGATGTGTTTGAAACTCTAAATCAAACACGGTTTGTGCTAGCTCCGTGAAACTTGACAAAATGAAGTAGTTCTAAGTTCTATCTCTATGGTTTGTTTCCTCTTGAAGTACCCCATGCAGAGACTGGCGAAGAACACTTTCGTTTGAAAGGGGTTGCCAAGCTTCCAAAAAACTACTAGTTTGCTGAAATCTCAGCAAACATTTTTTCACCAAATCTTGATGATACTTGGTGGTAATGATCAGTTCACTAATCCCACTTGGCTGCCCAACTTTCAATCTTCTAGGTTCAAGCGTTCGTTTCCAGTAACAGTTTGAATTTTTAGGTTTCACTCTGTTTTCTGCTATATAGATAGATGTGTTTGAAACTCTAAATCAAACACGGTTTGTGCTAGCTCCGTGAAACTTGACAAAATGAAGTAGTTCTAAGTTCTATCTCTATGGTTTGTTTCCTCTTGAAGTACCCCATGCAGAGACTGGCGAAGAACACTTTCGTTTGAAAGGGGTTGCCAAGCTTCCAAAAAACTACTCGTTTGCTGAAATCTCAGCAAACATTTTTTCACCAAATCTTGATGATACTTGGTGGTAATGATCAGTTCAATAAGCCCACTTGGCTGCCCAATTTTCACTCTTCTAGGTTCAAGCGTTCGTTTCCAGTAACACTTTGAATTTTTGGGTTTAACTCTGTTTTCTGCTATATAGATAGATGTGTTTGAAACTCTAAATCAAACACGGTTTGTGCTAGCTCCTTGAAACTTGACCAAATGAAGTAGTTCTAAGTTCTATCTCTATGGTTTGTTTCCTCTTGAAGTACCCCATGCAGAAACTGGCGAATAACACTTTCGTTTGAAAGGGGTTGCCATGCTTCCAAAAAACTACTAGTTTGCTGAAATCTCAGCAAACATTTTTTCACCAAATCTTGATGATACTTGGTGGTAATGATCAGTTCACTAATCCCACTTGGCTGCCCAACTTTCACTCTTCTAGGTTCAAGCGTTCGTTTCCAGTAACAGTTTGAATTTTTAGGTTTCACTCTGTTTTCTGCTATATAGATAGATGTGTTTGAAACTCTAAATCAAACACGGTTTGACTAGCTCCGTGAAACTTGACAATAGGAAGTAGTTCTAAGTTCTCTCTCTATGGTTTGTTTCCTCTTAAAGTACCCCATGCAGAGACTGGCGAAGAACACTTTCGTTTGAAAGGGGTTGCCAAGCTTCCAAAAAACTACTCGTTTGCTGAAATCTCAGCAAACATTTTTCACTAAATCTTGATGATACTTGGTGGTAATCATCAGTTCACTAAGCCCACTTGGCTGCCCAATTTTTACTCTTCTAGGTTCAAGCGTTCGTTTCCAGAAACACTTTGAATTTTTAGGTTTCACTCTGTTTTCTGCTATATAGATAGATGTGTTTGAAACTCTAAATCAAACACGGTTTGTGCTAGCTCCTTGAAACTTGACAAAATAAAGTAGTTTTAAGTTCTATCTCTATGGTTTGTTTCCTCTTGAAGTACCCCATGCAGAAACTGGCGAAAAACACTTTCGTTTGAAAGGGGTTGCCATGCTTCCAAAAACTACTAGTTTGCTGAAATCTCAGCAAACATTTTTTCACCAAATCTTGATGATACTTGGTGGTAATGATCAGTTCACTAATCCCACTTGGCTGCCCAACTTTCACTCTTCTAGGTTCAAGCGTTCGTTTCCAGTAACACTTTGAATTTTTAGGTTTCACTCTGTTTTCTGCTATATAGATAGATGTGTTTGAAACTCTAAATCAAACACGGTTTGTGCTAGCTCCTTGAAACTTGACCAAATGAAGTAGTTCTAAGTTCTATCTCTATGGTTTGTTTCCTCTTGAAGTACCCCATGCAGAGACTGGCGAAAAACACTTTCGTTTGAAAGGGGTTGCCAAGCTTCCAAAAAACTACTAGTTTGCTGAAATCTCAGCAACCATTTTTTCACCAAAACTTGATGATACTTGGTGGTAATGATCAGTTCACTAAGCCCACTTGGCTGCCCAACTTTCACTCTTCTAGGTTCAAGCGTTCGTTTCCAGTAACAGTTTGAATTTTTAGGTTTCACTCTGTTTTCTGCTATATAGATAGATGTGTTTGAAACTCTAAATCAAACACGGTTTGTGCTAGCTCCCTGAAACATGACAAAATGAAGTAGTTCTAAGTTCTATCTCTATGGTTTGTTTCCTCTTGAAGTACCCCATGCAGAGACTGGCAAAGAACACTTTCGTTTGAAAGGGGTTGCCAAGCTTCCAAAAAACTACTAGTTTGCTGAAATCTCAGCAACCATTTTTTCACCAAATCTTGATGATACTTGGTGGTAATGATCAGTTCACTAAGCCCACTTGGCTGCCCAATTTTCACTCTTCTAGGTTCAAGCGTTCGTTTCCAGTAACACTTTGAATTTTTAGGTTTCACTCTGTTTTCTGCTATATAGATAGGTGTGTTTGAAACTCTAAATCAAACACGGTTTGTGCTAGCTCCTTGAAACTTGACAAAATGAAGTAGTTCTAAGTTCTATCTCTATGGTTTGTTTCCTCTTGAAGTACCCCATGCAGAAACTGGCGAAAAACACTTTCGTTTGAAAGGGGTTGCCATGCTTCCAAAAAACTACTAGTTTGCTGAAATCTCAGCAAACATTTTTTCACCAAATCTTGATGATACTTGGTGGTAATGATCAGTTCACTAATCCCACTTGGCTGCCCAACTTTCACTCTTCTAGGTTAAAGCGTTCGTTTCCAGTAACAGTTTGAATTTTTAGGTTTCACTCTGTTTTCTGCTATATAGATAGATGTGTTTGAAACTCTAAATCAAACACGGTTTGTGCTAGCTCCGTGAAACTTGACAAAATGAAGTAGTTCTAAGTTCTATCTCTATGGTTTGTTTCCTCTTGAAGTACCCCATGCAGAGACTGGCGAAGAACACTTTTGTTTGAAAGGGGTTGCCAAGCTTCCAAAAAACTACTAGTTTGCTGAAATCTCAGCAAACATTTTTTCACCAAATCTTGATGATACTTGGTGGTAATGATCAGTTCACTAATCCCACTTGGCTGCCCAACTTTCAATCTTCTAGGTTCAAGCGTTCGTTTCCAGTAACAGTTTGAATTTTTAGGTTTCACTCTGTTTTCTGCTATATAGATAGATGTGTTTGAAACTCTAAATCAAACACGGTTTGTGCTAGCTCCTTGAAACTTGACCAAATGAAGTAGTTCTAAGTTCTATCTCTATGGTTTGTTTCCTCTTGAAGTACCCCATGCAGAGACTGGCGAAGAACACTTTCGTTTGAAAGGGGTTGCCAAGCTTCCAAAAAACTACTAGTTTGCTGAAATCTCAGCAACCATTTTTTCACCAAAACATGATGATACTTGGTGGTAATGATCAGTTCTCTAAGCCCACTTGGCTGCCCAACTTTCACTCTTCTAGGTTCAAGCGTTCGTTTCCAGTAACAGTTTGAATTTTTAGGTTTCACTCTGTTTTCTGCTATATAGATAGATGTGTTTGAAACTCTAAATCAAACACGGTTTGGGCTAGCTCCCTGAAACATGAAAAAATGAAGTAGTTCTAAGTTCTATCTCTATGGTTTGTTTCCTCTTGAAGTACCCCATGCAGAGACTGGCAAAGAACACTTTCGTTTGAAAGGGGTTGCCAAGCTTCCAAAAAACTACTAGTTTGCTGAAATCTCAGCAACCATTTTTTCACCAAATCTTGATGATACTTGGTGGTAATGATCAGTTCACTAAGCCCACTTGGCTGCCCAATTTTCACTCTTCTAGGTTCAAGCGTTCGTTTCCAGTAACACTTTGAATTTTTAGGTTTCACTCTGTTTTCTGCTATATAGATAGATGTGTTTGAAACTCTAAATCAAACACGGTTTGTGCTAGCTCCTTGAAACTTGACCAAATGAAGTAGTTCTAAGTTCTATCTCTATGGTTTGTTTCCTCCTGAAGTACCCCATGCAGAGACTGGCGAAAAACACTTTCGTTTTAAAGGGGTTGCCAAGCTTCCAAAAAACTACTAGTTTGCTGAAATCTCAGCAAACATTTTTTCACCAAATCTTGATGATACTTGGTGGTAATGATCAGTTCACTAATCCCCCTTGGCTGCCCAACTGTCAATCTTCTAGGTTCAAGCGTTCGTTTCCATAACAGTTTGAATTCTTAGGTTTCACTCTGTTTTCTGCTATATAGATAGATGTGTTTGAAACTCTAAATCAAACACGGTTTGTGCTAGCTCCGTGAAACTTGACTAAATGAAGTAGTTCTAAGTTCTATCTCTATGGTTTGTTTCCTCTTGAAGTACCCCATGCAGAGACTGGCAAAGAACACTTTCGTTTGAAAGGGGTTGCCAAGCTTCCAAAAAACTACTAGTTTGCTGAAATCTCAGCAACCATTTTTTCACCAAATCTTGATGATACTTGGTGGTAATGATCAGTTCACTAAGCCCACTTGGCTGCCCAATTTTCACTCTTCTAGGTTCAAGCGTTCGTTTCCAGTAACACTTTGAATTTTTAGGTTTCACTCTGTTTTCTGCTATATAGATAGATGTGTTTGAAACTCTAAATCAAACACGGTTTGTGCTAGCTCCTTAAAACTTGACCAAATGAAGTAGTTCTAAGTTCTATCTCTATGGTTTGTTTCCTCCTGAAGTACCCCATGCAGAGACTGGCGAAAAACCACTTTCCTTTTAAAGGGGTTGCCAAGCTACCAAAAAACTACTAGTTTGCTGAAATCTCAGCAAACATTTTTTCACCAAATCTTGATGATACTTGGTGGTAATGATCAGATCACTAATCCCACTTGGCTGTCCAGCTTTCACTCTTCTAGGTTCAAGCGTTTGTTTCCAGTAACAGTTTGAATTTTTAGGTTTCACTCTGTTTTCTGCTATATAGATAGATGTGTTTTGAAACTCTAAATCAAACACGGTTTGTGCTAGCTCCGTGAAACTTCAAAAATGAAGTAGTTCTGAGTTCTATCTCTATGGTTTGTTTCCTCTTGAAGTACCCCATGCAGAGACTGGCGAAGAACACTTTCGTTTGAAAGGGGTTGCCAAGCTTCCAAAAAACTACTAGTTTGCTGAAATCTCAGCAAACATTTTTTCACCAAATCTTGATGATACTTGGTGGTAATGATCAGTTCACTAATCCCACTTGGCTGCCCAAATTTTATTCTTCTAGGTTGAAGCTTTCGTTTCCAGTGACTGTTTGAATTTTTAGGTTTCACTCTGTTTTCTCCAACATAGATAGCTGTGTTTTTAATTCTAAATCAAACACGGTTTGTGCTAGCTCCGTGAAACTTGACAAAATGAAGTAGTTCTAAGTTCTATCTCTATGGTTTGTTTCCTCTTGAAGTACCCCATGCAGAGACTGGCGAAGAACACTTTCGTTTGAAAGGGGTTGCCAAGCTTCCAGAAAACTACTAGTTTGCTGAAATCTCAGCAAACATTTTTTCACCAAATCTTGATGATACTTGGTGGTAATGATCATTTCACTAATCCCACTTGGCTGCCCAACTTTCACTCTTCTAGGTTCAAGCGTTCGTTTCCAGTAACAGTTTGAATTTTTAGGTTTCACTCTGTTTTCTGCTATATAGATAGATGTGTTTGAAACTCTAAATCAAACACGGTTTGTGCTAGCTCCGTGAAACTTGACAAAATGAAGTAGTTCTAAGTTCTATCTCTATGGTTTGTTTCCTCTTGAAGTACCCCATGCAGAGACTGGGCGAAGAACACTTTCGTTTGAAAGGGGTTGCCAAGCTTCCAAAAAACTACTCGTTTGCTGAAATCTCAGCAACCATTTTTTAACCAAATCTTGATGATACTTGGTGGTAATGATCAGTTCACTAAGCCCACTTGGCTGCCCAATTTTCACTCTTCTAGGTTCAAGCGTTCGTTTCCAGAAACACTTTGAATTTTTAGGTTTCACTCTGTTTTCTGCTATATAGATAGATGTGTTTGAAACTCTAAATCAAACACGGTTTGTGCTAGCTCCTTGAAACTTGACCAAATGAAGTAGTTCTAAGTTCTATCTCTATGGTTTGTTTCCTCCTGAAGTACCCCATGCAGAGACTGGCGAAGAACACTTTCGTTTGAAAGGGTTGCCAAGCTTCCAAAAAACTACTAGTTTGCTGAAATCTCAGCAAACATTTTTTCACCAAATCTTGATGATACTTGGTGGTAATGATCAGTTCACTAATCCCACTTGGCTGCCCAACTTTCACTCTTCTAGGTTCTAGCGTTCGTTTCCAGTAACAGTTTGAATTTTTACGTTTCACTCTGTTTTCTGCTATATAGATAGATGTGTTTGAAACTCTAAATCAAACACGGTTTGTGCTAGCTCCGTGAAACTTGACAAAATGAAGTAGTTCTAAGTTCTATCTCTATGGTTTGTTTCCTCTTGAAGTACCCCATGCAGAGACTGGCAAAGAACACTTTCGTTTGAAAGGGTTGCCAAGCTTCCAAAAAACTACTAGTTTGCTGAAATCTCAGCAACCATTTTTTCACCAAATCTTGATTATACTTGGTGGTAATGATCAGTTCACTAAGCCCACTTGGCTGCCCAATTTTCACTCTTCTAGGTTCAAGCGTTTGTTTCCAGTAACACTTTGAATTTTTAGGTTTCACTCTGTTTTCTGCTATATAGATAGATGTGTTTGAAACTCTAAATCAAACACGGTTTGTGCTAGCTCCTTGAAACTTGACAAAATAAAGTAGTTTTAAGTTCTATCTCTATGGTTTGTTTCCTCTTGAAGTACCCCATGCAGAAACTGGCGAAAAACACTTTCGTTTGAAAGGGGTTGCCATGCTTCCAAAAAACTACTAGTTTGCTGAAATCTCAGCAAACATTTTTTCACCAAATCTTGATGATACTTGGTGGTAATGATCAGTTCACTAATCCCACTTGGCTGCCCAACTTTCACTCTTCTAGGTTCAAGCGTTCGTTTCCAGTAACACTTTGAATTTTTAGGTTTCACTCTGTTTTCTGCTATATAGATAGATGTGTTTGAAACTCTAAATCAAACACGGTTTGTGCTAGCTCCGTGAAACTTGACAAAATGAAGTAGTTCTAAGTTCTATCTCTATGGTTTGTTTCCTCTTGAAGTACCCCATGCAGAGACTGGCGAAGAACACTTTCGTTTGAAAGGGGTTGCCAAGCTTCCAAAAAACTACTAGTTTGCTGAAATCTCAGCAAACATTTTTTCACCAAATCTTGATGATACTTGGTGGTAATGATCAGTTCACTAATCCCACTTGGCTGCCCAACTTTCAATATTCTAGGTTCAAGCGTTCGTTTCCAGTAACAGTTTGAATTTTTAGGTTTCACTCTGTTTTCTGCTATATAGATAGATGTGTTTGAAACTCTAAATCAAACACGGTTTGTGCTAGCTCCGTGAAACTTGACAAAATGAAGTAGTTCTAAGTTCTATCTCTATGGTTTGTTTCCTCTTGAAGTACCCCATGAAGAGACTGGCAAAGAACACTTTCGTTTGAAAGGGGTTGCCAAGCTTCCAAAAAACTACTCGTTTGCTGAAATCTCAGCAACCATTTTTTAACCAAATCTTGATGATACTTGGTGGTAATGATCAGTTCACTAAGCCCACTTGGCTGCCCAATTTTCACTCTTCTAGGTTCAAGCGTTCGTTTCCAGAAACACTTTGAATTTTTAGGTTTCACTCTGTTTTCTGCTATATAGATAGATGTGTTTGAAACTCTAAATCAAACACGGTTTGTGCTAGCTCCTTGAAACTTGACCAAATGAAGTAGTTCTAAGTTCTATCTCTATGGTTTGTTTCCTCCTGAAGTACCCCATGCAGAGACTGGCGAAGAACACTTTCGTTTGAAAGGGGTTGCCAAGCTTCCAAAAAACTACTAGTTTGCTGAAATCTCAGCAAACATTTTTTCACCAAATCTTGATGATACTTGGTGGTAATGATCAGTTCACTAATCCCACTTGGCTGCCCAACTTTCACTCTTCTAGGTTCAAGCGTTCGTTTCCAGTAACTGTTTGAATTTTTACGTTTCACTCTGTTTTCTGCTATATAGATAGATGTGTTTGAAACTCTAAATCAAACACGGTTTGTGCTAGCTCCGTGAAACTTGACAAAATGAAGTAGTTCTAAGTTCTATCTCTATGGTTTGTTTCCTCTTGAAGTACCCCATGCAGAGACTGGCAAAGAACACTTTCGTTTGAAAGGGGTTGCCAAGCTTCCAAAAAACTACTAGTTTGCTGAAATCTCAGCAACCATTTTTTCACCAAATCTTGATTATACTTGGTGGTAATGATCAGTTCACTAAGCCCACTTGGCTGCCGAATTTTCACTCTTCTAGGTTCAAGCGTTTGTTTCCAGTAACACTTTGAATTTTTAGGTTTCACTCTGTTTTCTGCTATATAGATAGATGTGTTTGAAACTCTAAATCAAACACGGTTTGTGCTAGCTCCGTGAAACTTGACAAAATGAAGTAGTTCTAAGTTCTATCTCTATGGTTTGTTTCCTCTTGAAGTACCCCATGCAGAGACTGGCGAAGAACACTTTCGTTTGAAAGGGGTTGTTAAGCTTCCAAAAAACTACTAGTTTGCTGAAATCTCAGCAAACATTTTTTCACCAAATCTTGATGATACTTGGTGGTAATGATCAGTTCACTAATCCCACTTGGCTGCCCAACTTTCAATATTCTAGGTTCAAGCGTTCGTTTCCAGTAACAGTTTGAATTTTTAGGTTTCACTCTGTTTTCTGCTATATAGATAGATGTGTTTGAAACTCTAAATCAAACACGGTTTGTGCTAGCTCCGTGAAACTTGACAAAATGAAGTAGTTCTAAGTTCTACCTCTATGGTTTGTTTCCTCTTGAAGTACCCCATGCAGAGACTGGCAAAGAACACTTTCGTTTGAAAGGGGTTGCCAAGCTTCCAAAAAACTACTCGTTTGCTGAAATCTCAGCAAACATTTTTTCACCAAATCTTGATGATACTTGGTGGTAATGATCAGTTCAATAAGCCCACTTGGCTGCCCAATTTTCACTCTTCTAGGTTCAAGCGTTCGTTTCCAGTAACACTTTGAATTTTTGGGTTTCACTCTGTTTTCTGCTATATAGATAGATGTGTTTGAAACTCTAAATCAAACACGGTTTGTGCTAGCTCCTTGAAACTTGACCAAATGAAGTAGTTCTAAGTTCTATCTCTATGGTTTGTTTCCTCTTGAAGTACCCCATGCAGAAACTGGCGAATAACACTTTCGTTTGAAAGGGGTTGCCATGCTTCCAAAAAACTACTAGTTTGCTGAAATCTCAGCAAACATTTTTTCACCAAATCTTGATGATACTTGGTGGTAATGATCAGTTCACTAATCCCACTTGGCTGCCCAACTTTCACTCTTCTAGGTTCAAGCGTTCGTTTCCAGTAACAGTTTGAATTTTTACGTTTCACTCTGTTTTCTGCTATATAGATAGATGTGTTTGAAACTCTAAATCAAACACGGTTTGTGCTAGCTCCGTGAAACTTGACAAAATGAAGTAGTTCTAAGTTCTATCTCTATGGTTTGTTTCCTCTTGAAGTACCCCATGCAGAGACTGGCAAAGAACACTTTCGTTTGAAAGGGGTTGCCAAGCTTCCAAAAAACTACTAGTTTGCTGAAATCTCAGCAACCATTTTTTCACCAAATCTTGATTATACTTGGTGGTAATGATCAGTTCACTAAGCCCACTTGGCTGCCCAATTTTCACTCTTCTAGGTTCAAGCGTTTGTTTCCAGTAACACTTTGAATTTTTAGGTTTCACTCTGTTTTCTGCTATATAGATAGATGTGTTTGAAACTCTAAATCAAACACGGTTTGTGCTAGCTCCGTGAAACTTGACAAAATGAAGTAGTTCTAAGTTCTATCTCTATGGTTTGTTTCCTCTTGAAGTACCCCATGCAGAGACTGGCGAAGAACACTTTCGTTTGAAAGGGGTTGTTAAGCTTCCAAAAAACTACTAGTTTGCTGAAATCTCAGCAAACATTTTTTCACCAAATCTTGATGATACTTGGTGGTAATGATCAGTTCACTAATCCCACTTGGCTGCCCAACTTTCAATATTCTAGGTTCAAGCGTTCGTTTCCAGTAACAGTTTGAATTTTTAGGTTTCACTCTGTTTTCTGCTATATAGATAGATGTGTTTGAAACTCTAAATCAAACACGGTTTGTGCTAGCTCCGTGAAACTTGACAAAATGAAGTAGTTCTAAGTTCTACCTCTATGGTTTGTTTCCTCTTGAAGTACCCCATGCAGAGACTGGCAAAGAACACTTTCGTTTGAAAGGGGTTGCCAAGCTTCCAAAAAACTACTCGTTTGCTGAAATCTCAGCAAACATTTTTTCACCAAATCTTGATGATACTTGGTGGTAATGATCAGTTCAATAAGCCCACTTGGCTGCCCAATTTTCACTCTTCTAGGTTCAAGCGTTCGTTTCCAGTAACACTTTGAATTTTTGGGTTTCACTCTGTTTTCTGCTATATAGATAGATGTGTTTGAAACTCTAAATCAAACACGGTTTGTGCTAGCTCCTTGAAACTTGACCAAATGAAGTAGTTCTAAGTTCTATCTCTATGGTTTGTTTCCTCTTGAAGTACCCCATGCAGAAACTGGCGAATAACACTTTCGTTTGAAAGGGGTTGCCATGCTTCCAAAAAACTACTAGTTTGCTGAAATCTCAGCAAACATTTTTTCACCAAATCTTGATGATACTTGGTGGTAATGATCAGTTCACTAATCCCACTTGGCTGCCCAACTTTCACTCTTCTAGGTTCAAGCGTTCGTTTCCAGTAACAGTTTGAATTTTTAGGTTTCACTCTGTTTTCTGCTATATAGATAGATGTGTTTGAAACTCTAAATCAAACACGGTTTGTGCTAGCTTCATGAAACTTGACAAAAGGAAGTAGTTCTAAGTTCTATCTCTATGGTTTGTTTCCTCTTAAAGTACCCCATGCAGAGACTGGCGAAGAACACTTTCGTTTGAAAGGGGTTGCCAAGCTTCCAAAAAACTACTCGTTTGCTGAAATCTCAGCAAACATTTTTTCACCAAATCTTGATGATACTTGGTGGTAATCATCAGTTCACTAAGCCCACTTGGCTGCCCAATTTTTACTCTTCTAGGTTCAAGCGTTCGGTTCCAGAAACAATTTGAATTTTTAGGTTTCACTCTGTTTTCTGCTATATAGATAGATGTGTTTGAAACTCTAAATCAAACACGGTTTGTGCTAGCTCCTTGAAACTTGACAAAATAAAGTAGTTCTAAGTTCTATCTCTATGGTTTGTTTCCTCTTGAAGTACCCCATGCAGAAACTGGCGAAAAACACTTTCGTTTGAAAGGGGTTGCCATGCTTCCAAAAAACTACTAGTTTGCTGAAATCTCAGCAAACATTTTTTCACCAAATCTTGATGATACTTGGTGGTAATGATCAGTTCACTAATCCCACTTGGCTGCCCAACTTTCACTCTTCTAGGTTCAAGCGTTCGTTTCCAGTAACACTTTGAATTTTTAGGTTTCACTCTGTTTTCTGCTATATAGATAGATGTGTTTGAAACTCTAAATCAAACACGGTTTGTGCTAGCTCCTTGAAACTTGATCAAATGAAGTAGTTCTAAGTTCTATCTCTATGGTTTGTTTCCTCTTGAAGTACCCCATGCAGAGACTGGCGAAAAACACTTTTGTTTGAAAGGGGTTGCCAAGCTTCCAAAAAACTACTAGTTTGCTGAAATCTCAGCAACCATTTTTTCACCAAAACATGATGATACTTGGTGGTAATGATCAGTTCACTAAGCCCACTTGGCTGCCCAACTTTCACTCTTCTAGGTTCAAGCGTTCGTTTCCAGTAACAGTTTGAATTTTTAGGTTTCACTCTGTTTTCTGCTATATAGATAGATGTGTTTGAAACTCTAAATCAAACACGGTTTGGGCTAGCTCCCTGAAACATGACAAAATGAAGTAGTTCTAAGTTCTATCTCTATGGTTTGTTTCCTCTTGAAGTACCCCATGCAGAGACTGGCAAAGAACACTTTCGTTTGAAAGGGGTTGCCAAGCTTCCAAAAAACTACTAGTTTGCTGAAATCTCAGCAACCATTTTTTCACCAAATCTTGATGATACTTGGTGGTAATGATCAGTTCACTAAGCCCACTTGGCTGCCCAATTTTCACTCTTCTAGGTTCAAGCGTTCGTTTCCAGTAACACTTTGAATTTTTAGGTTTCACTCTGTTTTCTGCTATATAGATAGATGTGTTTGAAACTCTAAATCAAACACGGTTTGTGCTAGCTCCTTGAAACTTGACAAAATGAAGTAGTTCTAAGTTCTATCTCTATGGTTTGTTTCCTCTTGAAGTACCCCATGCAGAAACTGGCGAAAAACACTTTCGTTTGAAAGGGGTTGCCATGCTTCCAAAAAACTACTAGTTTGCTGAAATCTCAGCAAACATTTTTTCACCAAATCTTGATGATACTTGGTGGTAATGATCAGTTCACTAATCCCACTTGGCTGCCCAACTTTCACTCTTCTAGGTTAAAGCGTTCGTTTCCAGTAACAGTTTGAATTTTTAGGTTTCACTCTGTTTTCTGCTATATAGATAGATGTGTTTGAAACTCTAAATCAAACACGGTTTGTGCTAGCTCCGTGAAACTTGACAAAATGAAGTAGTTCTATCTTCTATCTCTATGGTTTGTTTCCTCTTGAAGTACCCCATGCAGAGACTGGCGAAGAACACTTTCGTTTGAAAGGGGTTGCCAAGCTTCCAAAAAACTACTAGTTTGCTGAAATCTCAGCAAACATTTTTTCACCAAATCTTGATGATACTTGGTGGTAATGATCAGTTCACTAATCCCACTTGGCTGCCCAACTTTCAATCTTCTAGGTTCAAGCGTTCGTTTCCAGTAACAGTTTGAATTTTTAGGTTTCACTCTGTTTTCTGCTATATAGATAGATGTGTTTGAAACTCTAAATCAAACACGGTTTGTGCTAGCTCCATGAAACTTGACAAAATGAAGTAGTTCTATCTTCTATCTCTATGGTTTGTTTCCTCTTGAAGTACCCCATGCAGAGACTGGCAAAGAACACTTTCGTTTGAAAGGGGTTGCCAAGCTTCCAAAAAACTACTAGTTTGCTGATATGTCAGCAACCATTTTTTCACCAAATCTTGATGATACTTGGTGGTAATGATCAGTTCACTAAGCCCACTTGGCTGCCCAATTTTCACTCTTCTAGGTTGAAGCATTCGTTTCCAGTAACAGTTTGAATTTTTAGGTTTCACTCTGTTTTCTGCTATATAGATAGATGTCTTGGAAACTCTAAATCAAACACGGTTTGTGCTAGCTCCGTGAAACTTGACAAAATGAAGTAGTTCTAAGTTCTATCTCTATGGTTTGTTTCCTCTTGAAGTACCCCATGCAGAGACTGGCGAAGAACACTTTCATTTGAAAGTGGTTGCCAAGCTTCCAAAAAACTACTCGTTTGCTGAAATCTCAGCAAACATTTTTTCACCAAATCTTGATGATACTTGGTGGTAATGATCAGTTCACTAACCCCACTTGGCTGCCCAATTTTCACTCTTCTAGGTTCAAGCGTTCGTTTCCAGTAACACTTGAATTTTTAGGTTTCACTCTGTTTTCTGCTATATAGATAGATGTGTTTGAAACTCTAAATCAAACACGGTTTGTGCTAGCTCCTTGAAACTTGACCAAATGAAGTAGTTCTAAGTTCTATCTCTATGGTTGGTTTCCTCTTGAAGTACCCCATGCAGAGACTGGCGAAAAACACTTTCGTTTGAAAGGGGTTGCCAAGCTTCCAAAAAACTGCTAGTTTGCTGAAATCTCAGCAACCATTTTTTCACCAAAACTTGATGATACTTGGTGGTAATGATCAGTTCACTAAGCCCACTTGGCTGCCCAATTTTTACTCTTCTAGGTTCAAGCGTTCGTTTCCAGTAACACTTTGAAATTTTAGGTTTCACTCTGTTTTCTGCTATATAGATAGATGTCTTTGAAACTCTAAATCAAACACGGTTTGTGCTAGCTCCTTGAAACTTGACAAATGAAGTAGTTGTTAGTTCTATCTCTATGGTATTTTTCCTCTTGAAGTACCCCATGCAGAGACTGGCGAAAAACACTTTCGTTTTAAAGGGGTTGCCAAGCTTCGAAAAAACTACAAGTTTGCTGAAATCTCAGCAACCTTTTTTCACCAAATCTTGATGATACTTGGTGGTAATGATCAGTTCACTAATCCCACTTGGCTGCCCAAATTTTATTCTTCTAGGTTGAAGCTTTCGTGTCCAGTGATTGTTTGAATTTTTAGGTTTCACTCTGTTTTCTCCAACATAGATAGCTGTGTTTGGAATTCTAAATCAAACACGGTTTGTGCTAGCTCCGTGAAACTTGACAAAATGAAGTAGTTCTAAGTTCTATCTCTATGGTTTGTTTCCTCTTGAAGTACCCCATGCAGAGACTGGCGAAGAACACTTTCGTTTGAAAGGGTTGCCAAGCTTCCAAAAAACTACTCGTTTGCTGAAATCTCAGCAAACATTTTTTCACCAAATCTTGATGATACTTGGTGGTAATGATCAGTTCACTAATCCCACTTGCCTGCCCAACTTTCACTCTTCTAGGTTCAAGCGTTCGTTTCCAGTAACAGTTTGAATTTTTAGGTTTCACTCTGTTTTCTGCTATATAGATAGATGTGTTTGAAACTCTAAATCAAACACGGTTTGTGCTAGCTCCGTGAAACTTGACCAAATGAAGTAGTTCTAAGTTCTATCTCTATGGTTTGTTTCCTCTTGAAGTACCCCATGCAGAGACTGGCGAAGAACACTTTCATTTGAAAGTGGTTGCCAAGCTTCCAAAAAACTACTCGTTTGCTGAAATCTCAGCAAACATTTTTTCACCAAATCTTGATGATACTTGGTGGTAATGATCAGTTCACTAACCCCACTTGGCTGCCCAATTTTCACTCTTCTAGGTTCAAGCGTTCGTTTCCAGTAACACTTGAATTTTTAGGTTTCACTCTGTTTTCTGCTATATAGATAGATGTGTTTGAAACTCTAAATCAAACACGGTTTGTGCTAGCTCCTTGAAACTTGACCAAATGAAGTAGTTCTAAGTTCTATCTCTATGGTTGGTTTCCTCTTGAAGTACCCCATGCAGAGACTGGCGAAAAACACTTTCGTTTTAAAGGGGTTGCCAAGCTTCCAAAAAACTACTAGTTTGCTGAAATCTCAGCAAACATTTTTTCACCAAATCTTGATGATACTTGGTGGTAATGATCAGTTCACTAATCCCCCTTGCCTGCCCAACTGTCAATCTTCTAGGTTCAAGCGTTCGTTTCCATAACAGTTTGAATTCTTAGGTTTCACTCTGTTTTCTGCTATATAGATAGATGTGTTTGAAACTCTAAATCAAACACGGTTTGTGCTAGCTCCGTGAAACTTGACTAAATGAAGTAGTTCTAAGTTCTATCTCTATGGTTTGTTTCCTCTTGAAGTACCCCATGCAGAGACTGGCAAAGAACACTTTCGTTTGAAAGGGGTTGCCAAGCTTCCAAAAAACTACTAGTTTGCTGAAATCTCAGCAACCATTTTTTCACCAAATCTTGATGATACTTGGTGGTAATGATCAGTTCACTAAGCCCACTTGGCTGCCCAATTTTCACTCTTCTAGGTTCAAGCGTTCGTTTCCAGTAACACTTTGAATTTTTAGGTTTCACTCTGTTTTCTGCTATATAGATAGATGTGTTTGAAACTCTAAATCAAACACGGTTTGTGCTAGCTCCTTAAAACTTGACCAAATGAAGTAGTTCTAAGTTCTATCTCTATGGTTTGTTTCCTCCTGAAGTACCCCATGCAGAGACTGGCGAAAAACACTTTCGTTTTAAAGGGGTTGCCAAGCTACCAAAAAACTACTAGTTTGCTGAAATCTCAGCAAACATTTTTTCACCAAATCTTGATGATACTTGGTGGTAATGATCAGTTCACTAATCCCACTTGGCTGTCCAGCTTTCACTCTTCTAGGTTCAAGCGTTCGTTTCCAGTAACAGTTTGAATTTTTAGGTTTCACTCTGTTTTCTGCTATATAGATAGATGTGTTTGAAACTCTAAATCAAACACGGTTTGTGCTAGCTCCGTGAAACTTCACAAAATGAAGTAGTTCTGAGTTCTATCTCTATGGTTTGTTTCCTCTTGAAGTACCCCATGCAGAGACTGGCGAAGAACACTTTCGTTTGAAAGGGGTTGCCATGCTTCCAAAAAACTACTAGTTTGCTGAAATCTCAGCAAACATTTTTTCACCAAATCTTGATGATACTTGGTGGTAATGATCAGTTCACTAATCCCACTTGGCTGCCCAACTTTCACTCTTCTAGGATCAAGCGTTCATTTCCAGTAACACTTTGAATTTTTAGGTTTCACTCTGTTTTCTTTTATATAGATAGATGTGTTTGAAACTCTAAATCAAACACGGTTTGTGCTAGCTCCTTGAAACTTGACCAAATGAAGTAGTTCTAAGTTCTATCTCTATGGTTTGTTTCCTCTTGAAGTACCCCATGCAGAGACTGGCGAAAAACACTTTCGTTTGAAAGGGGTTGCCAAGCTTCCAAAAAACTACTAGTTTGCTGAAATCTCAGCAACCATTTTTTCACCAATACTTGATGATGTTTGGTGGTAATGATCAGTTCACTAAGCCCACCTGGCTGCCCAATTTTTACTCTTCTAGGTTCAAGCGTTCGTTTCCAGTAACACTTTGAAATTTTAGGTTTCACTCTGTTTTCTGCTATATAGATAGATGTCTTTGAAACTCTAAATCAAACACGGTTTGTGCTAGCTCCTTGAAATTTGACAAAATGAAGTAGTTGTTAGTTCTATCTCTATGGTTTTTTTCCTCTTGAAGTACCCCATGCAGAGACTGGCGAAAAACACTTTCATTTTAAAGGGGTTGCCAAGCTTCGAAAAAACTACTAGTTTGCTGAAATCTCAGCAAACATTTTTTCACCAAATCTTGATGATATTGGTGGTAATGATCAGTTCACTAATCCCACTTGGCTGCCCAAATTTTATTCTTCTAGGTTGAAGCTTTCGTTTCCAGTGACTGTTTGAATTTTTAGGTTTCACTCTGTTTTCTCCAACATAGATAGCTGTGTTTGGAATTCTAAATCAAACACGGTTTGTGCTAGCTCCGTGAAACTTGAGAAAATGAAGTAGTTCTAAGTTCTATCTCTATGGTTTGTTTCCACTTGAAGTACCCCATGCAGAGACTGGCGAAGAACACTTTCGTTTGAAAGGGGTTGCCAAGCTTCCAAAAAACTACTCTTTGCTGAAATCTCAGCAAACATTTTTTCACCAAATCTTGATGATACTTGGTGGTAATGATCAGTTCACTAAGCCCACTTGGCTGCCCAATTTTCACTCTTCTAGGTTCAAGCGTTCGTTTCCAGTAACACTTTGAATTTTTAGGTTTCACTCTGTTTTCTGCTATATAGATAGATGTGTTTGAAACTCTAAATCAAACACGGTTTGTGCTAGCTCCTTGAAACTTGACAAAATGAAGTAGTTCTAAGTTCTATCTCTATGGTTTGTTTCCTCTTGAAGTACCCCATGCAGAAACTGGCGAAAAACACTTTCGTTTGAAAGGGGTTGCCATGCTTCCAAAAAACTACTAGTTTGCTGAAATCTCAGCAAACATTTTATCACCACATCTTGATGATACTTGGTGGTAATGATCAGTTCCCTAATCCCACTTGGCTGCCCAACTTTCACTCTTCTAGGTTCAAGCGTTCGTTTCCAGTAACAGTTTGAATTTTTAGGTTTCACTCTGTTTTCTGCTATATAGATAGATGTGTTTGAAACTCTAAATCAAACACGGTTTGTGCTAGCTCCGTGAAACTTGACAAAATGAAGTAGTTCTAAGTTCTATCTCTATGGTTTGTTTCCTCTTGAAGTACCCCATGCAGAGACTGGCGAAGAACACTTTCGTTTGAAAGGGGTTGTCAAGCTTCCAAAAAACTACTAGTTTGCTGAAATCTCAGCAAACATTTTTTCACCAAATCTTGATGATACTTGGTGGTAATGATCATTTCACTAATCCCACTTGGCTGCTCAACTTTCACTCTTCTAGGTTCAAGCGTTCGTTTCCAGTAACAGTTTGAATTTTTAGGTTTCACTCTGTTTTCTACTATATAGATAGATGTGTTTGAAACTCTAAATCAAACACGGTTTGTGCTAGCTCCGTGAAACTTGACAAAATGAAGTAGTTCTGAGTTCTATTTATGGTTTGTTTCCTCTTGAAGTACCACATGCAGAGACTGGCAAAGAACACTTTCGTTTGAAAGGGGTTACCAAGCTTCCATAAAACTACTAGTTTGCTGAAATCTCAGCAAACATTTTTTCACAAAATCTTGATGATACTTGGTGGTAATGATCAGTTCACTAAGCCCACTTGGCTGCCCAATTTTCACTCTTCTAGGTTCAAGCGTTCGTTTCCAGTAACACTTTGAATTTTTAGGTTTCACTCTGTTTTCTGCTATATAGATAGATGTGTTTGAAACTCTAAATCAAACACGGTTTGTGCTAGCTCCTTGAAACTTGACCAAATGAAGTAGTTCTAAGTTCTATCTCTATGGTTTGTTTCCTCTTGAAGTACCCCATGCAGAGACTGGCGAAAAACACTTTCGTTTTAAAGGGGTTGCCAAGCTTCCAAAAAACTACTAGTTTGCTGAAATCTCAGCAAACATTTTTTCACCAAATCTTGATGATACTTGGTGGTAATGATCAGTTCACTAATCCCACTTGGCTGCCCAACTTTCAATCTTCTAGGTTCAAGCGTTCGTTTCCAGTAACAGTTTGAATTTTTAGGTTTCACTCTGTTTTCTGCTATATAGATAGATGTGTTTGAAACTCTAAATCAAACACGGTTTGTGCTAGCTCCGTGAAACTTGACCAAATGAAGTAGTTCTAAGTTCTATCTCTATGGTTTGTTTCCTCCTGAAGTACCCCATGCAGAGACTGGCGAAAAACACTTTCGTTTTAAAGGGGTTACCAAGCTTCCAAAAAACTACTAGTTTGCTGAAATCTCATCAAACATTTTTTCACCAAATCTTGATGATACTTGGTGGTAATGATCAGTTCACTAATCCCACTTGGCTGCCCAACTTTCACTCTTCTAGGTTCAAGCGTTCGTTTCCAGTAACAGTTTGAATTTTTAGGTTTCACTCTGTTTTCGGCTATATAGATAGATGTGTTTGAAACTCTAAATCAAACACGGTTTGTGCTAGCTCCTTCAAACTTGACAAAATGAAGTAGTTCTGAGTTCTATCTCTATGGTTTGTTTCCTCTTGAAGTACCCCATGCAGAGACTGGCGAAAAACACTTTCGTTTGAAAGGGGTTGCCATGCTTCCAAAAAACTACTAGTTTGCTGAAATCTCAGCAAACATTTTTTCACCAAATCTTGATGATACTTGGTGGTAATGATCAGTTCACTAATCCCACTTGGCTGCCCAACTTTCACTCTTCTAGGTTCAAGCGTTCGTTTCCAGTAACAGTTTGAATTTTTAGGTTTCACTCTGTTTTCTGCTATATAGATAGATGTGTTTGAAACTCTAAATCAAACACGGTTTGTGCTAGCTCCTTGAAACTTGACCAAATGAAGTAGTTCTAAGTTCTATCTCTATGGTTTGTTTCCTCCTGAAGTACCCCATGCAGAGACTGGCGAAAAACTCTTTCGTTTTAAAGGGTTGCCAAGCTTCCAAAAAACTACTAGTTTGCTGAAATCTCAGCAAACATTTTTTCACCAAATCTTGATGATACTTGGTGGTAATGATCATTTCACTAATCCCACTTGGCTGCCCAACTTTCACTCTTCTAGGTTCAAGCGTTCGTTTCCAGTAACACTTTGAATTTTTAGGTTTCACTCTGTTTTCTGTTATATAGATAGATGTGTTTGAAACTCTAAATCAAACACGGTTTGTGCTAGCTCCTTGAAACTTGACCAAATGAAGTAGTTCTAAGTTCTATCTCTATGGTTTGTTTCCTCTTGAAGTACCCCATGCAGAGACTGGCGAAAAACACTTTCGTTTGAAAGGGGTTGCCAAGCTTCCAAAAAACTACTAGTTTGCTGAAATCTCAGCAACCATTTTTTTCACCAAAACTTGATGATGTTTGGTGGTAATGATCAGTTCACTAAGCCCACTTGCCTGCCCAATTTTTACTCTTCTAGGTTCAAGCGTTCGTTTCCAGTAACACTTTGAAATTTTAGGTTTCACTCTGTTTCTGCTATATAGATAGATGTCTTTGAAACTCTAAATCAAACACGGTTTGTGCTAGCTCCTTGAAACTTGACAAAATGAAGTAGTTGTTAGTTCTATCTCTATGGTTTTTTTCCTCTTGAAGTACCCCATGCAGAGACTGGCGAAAAACACTTTCATTTTAAAGGGGTTGCCAAGCTTCGAAAAAACTACTAGTTTGCTGAAATCTCAGCAAACATTTTTTCACCAAATCTTGATGATACTTGGTGGTAATGATCAGTTCACTAATCCCACTTGGCTGCCCAAATTTTATTCTTCTAGGTTGAAGCTTTCGTTTCCAGTGACTGTTTGAAATTTTAGGTTTCACTCTGTTTTCTCCAACATAGATAGCTGTGTTTGGAATTCTAAATCAAACACGGTTTGTGCTAACTCCGTGAAACTTGACAAAATGAAGTAGTTCTAAGTTCTATCTCTATGGTTTGTTTCCTCTTGAAGTACCCCATGCAGAGACTGGCGAAGAACACTTTCGTTTGAAAGGGGTTGACAAGCTTCCAAAAAACTACTCGTTTGCTGAAATCTCAGCAAACATTTTTTCACCAAATCTTGATGATACTTGGTGGTAATGATCAGTTCACTAAGCCCACTTGGCTGCCCAATTTTCACTCTTCTAGGTTCAAGCGTTCGTTTCCAGTAACACTTTGAATTTTTAGGTTTCACTCTGTTTTCTGCTATATAGATAGATGTGTTTGAAACTCTAAATCAAACACGGTTTGTGCTAGCTCCTTGAAACTTGACAAAATGAAGTAGTTCTAAGTTCTATCTCTATGGTTTGTTTCCTCTTGAAGTACCCCATGCAGAAACTGGCGAAAAACACTTTCGTTTGAAAGGGGTTGCCATGCTTCCAAAAAACTACTAGTTTGCTGAAATCTCAGCAAACATTTTTTCACCAAATCTTGATGATACTTGGTGGTAATGATCAGTTCACTAATCCCACTTGGCTGCCCAACTTTCACTCTCCTAGGTTCAAGCGTTCGTTTCCAGTAACAGTTTGAATTTTTAGGTTTCACTCTGTTTTCTGCTATATAGATAGATGTGTTTGAAACTCTAAATCAAACACGGTTTGTGCTAGCTCCGTGAAACTTGACAAAATGAAGTAGTTCTAAGTTCTATCTCTATGGTTTGTTTCCTCTTGAAGTACCCCATGCAGAGACTGGCGAAGAACACTTTCGTTTGAAAGGGGTTGCCAAGCTTCCAAAAAACTACTAGTTTGCTGAAATCTCAGCAAACATTTTTTCACCAAATCTTGATGATACTTGGTGGTAATGATCATTTCACTAATCCCACTTGGCTGCCCAACTTTCACTCTTCTAGGTTCAAGCGTTCGTTTCCAGTAACAGTTTGAATTTTTAGGTTTCACTCTGTTTTCTACTATATAGATAGATGTGTTTGAAACTCTAAATCAAACACGGTTTGTGCTAGCTCCGTGAAACTTGACAAAATGAAGTAGTTCTGAGTTCTATCTCTATGGTTTGTTTCCTCTTGAAGTACCCCATGCAGAGACTGGCAAAGAACACTTTCGTTTGAAAGGGGTTGCCAAGCTTCCAAAAAACTACTAGTTTGCTGAAATCTCAGCAAACATTTTTTCACAAAATCTTCATGATACTTGGTGGTAATGATCAGTTCACTAAGCCCACTTGGCTGCCCAATTTTCACTCTTCTAGGTTCAAGCGTTCGTTTCCAGTAACACTTTGAATTTTTAGGTTTCACTCTGTTTTCTGCTATATAGATAGATGTGTTTGAAACTCTAAATCAAACACGGTTTGTGCTAGCTCCTTGAAACTTGACAAAATGAAGTAGTTCTAAGTTCTATCTCTATGGTTTGTTTCCTCTTGAAGTACCCCATGCAGAAACTGGCGAAAAACACTTTCGTTTGAAAGGGGTTGCCATGCTTCCAAAAAACTACTAGTTTGCTGAAATCTCAGCAAACATTTTTTCACCAAATCTTGATGATACTTGGTGGTAATGATCAGTTCACTAATCCCACTTGGCTGCCCAACTTTCACTCTCCTAGGTTCAAGCGTTCGTTTCCAGTAACAGTTTGAATTTTTAGGTTTCATTCTGTTTTCTGCTATATAGATAGATGTGTTTGAAACTCTAAATCAAACACGGTTTGTGCTAGCTCCGTGAAACTTGACAAAATGAAGTAGTTCTAAGTTCTATCTCTATGGTTTGTTTCCTCTTGAAGTACCCCATGCAGAGACTGGCGAAGAACACTTTCGTTTGAAAGGGGTTGCCAAGCTTCCAAAAAACTACTAGTTTGCTGAAATCTCAGCAAACATTTTTTCACCAAATCTTGATGATACTTGGTGGTAATGATCAGTTCACTAATCCCACTTGGCTGCCCAACTTTCACTCTTCTAGGTTCAAGCGTTCGTTTCCAGTAACAGTTTGAATTTTTAGGTTTCACTCTATTTTCTACTATATAGATAGATGTGTTTGAAACTCTAAATCAAACACGGTTTGTGCTAGCTCCGTGAAACTTGACAAAATGAAGTAGTTCTGAGTTCTATCTCTATGGTTTGTTTCCTCTTGAAGTACCCCATGCAGAGACTGGCAAAGAACACTTTCGTTTGAAAGGGGTTGCCAAGCTTCCAAAAAACTACTAGTTTGCTGAAATCTCAGCAAACATTTTTTCACAAAATCTTCATGATACTTGGTGGTAATGATCAGTTCTCTAAGCCCACGTGGCTGCCCAATTTTCACTCTTCTAGGTTCAAGCGTCCGTTTCCAGTAACACTTTGAATTTTTAGGTTTCACTCTGTTTTCTGCTATATAGATAGATGTGTTTGAAACTCTAAATCAAACACGGTTTGTGCTAGCTTTTTGAAACTTGACCAAATGAAGTAGTTCTAAGTTCTATCTCTATGGTTTGTTTCCTCTTGAAGTACCCCATGCAGAGACTGGCGAAAAACACTTTCGTTTTAAAGGGGTTGCCAAGATTCCAAAAAACTACTAGTTTGCTGAAATCTCAGCAAACATTTTTTCACCAAATCTTGATGATACTTGGTGGTAATGATCAGTTCACTAATCCCACTTGGCTGCCCAACTTTCAATCTTCTAGGTTCAAGCGTTCGTTTCCAGTAACATTTTGAATTTT